>NC_083484.1:9761577-10004077 GCF_030014155.1 Tachysurus vachellii | reverse complement strand
AATTTTGTGGATGTGCTACACTGCAGGATGCTGTGTTCTTCTACTGTGGAGAGAATCTCAACACTAAAGGAATCACCTACTTGACCAATTCACTATTTGACAGCCGCAGCCCAGAAAACAATGACGTTCGTGCTGAATTCATACTCGATGCCAACCTCCACAAGGTATCAGCACATTATTCCTCATTTTTAACTTGATTTAAAAAAAAAATCATTCCATTCTCCATCTCTCCTTAGTTAAATACCCCTGCATCTTTGAAAATACCTCATCACAGGCTGTGCCACAAGTTACTGTTTTGTTTTTTTAAGGTTCTTCATGGCAGAATTCTACAGGCACACTTTTTGACAAGTGATTAATTTTGACCAAATGGAAAACAAAACCCAGCTTTTTATTAAAAGGCATATTGCTATTTCTTTTCAGTCACTGGATTCTGATTTAGTAAATTCAATCTTTTTCCAATCAGTTGTTTTAAATGCCATCTACTGTAAATTATACTTTAACATGGATTGTATGGAACTGAAAACATATCTGAGATTAAAGATCTTTAGCATGACAGTATGTAAACATTTAGACTCTACTGATCAAGGTCTCACATTTACTATTACTTTGCCAAATGGTCTTGAAAATGGAACTAATACAAGGACTGGATGTAACTCACCCAAAAAGCTAAAGAAGTAGAACCAGAACTATTGCAGTCTTGTTTGCTGCCAGGTCTTTCTTATTAAACCCATTTTGTCAGTAGTGATTTTCTAGATTATTACAGCTGTCACTTTAAATCATGAAACGAAGGAGGGTTAAATTGTGTTTATATTTTTGTTCCGTTTTGGTGTAAAATGAGTATCATAGCACACAAATACTTTGGTTACTTTATTTTGTCATCTTTCTAAATTACTGTACACACATGCCGACCAAGAGTCCAGCGTCAGAGTACAGCGACGAAAACAACAGCGTTTATACTCAACTAATATTAACTGATCACACAAAACTGCTGCTCATTTCATTTCATTAGGATTTAGACACCAGAAAGGTTCGAATGTACACGTAAAGACGAAAGAGTCATGTTTTTAACTTTAAATTAGTTTTTTTTTTTTGTTCCTGGAGCTTTTCTAGTACCTTGTACTGTAGTATCTTGACTAACACAGTCAATTGGCAGCTCAAAATAGCGGTCAAGCAGAGATTTTGTTTTACTTGGGAAAAGCTTTTTTCTGTACTGTTCTGAGTATAGTACTTTTTAGTTTCTTTTATGTTATGCTATTGTGGTTATGGATCGATAGTGGTTGATCTTCAAGAACAATATGCTGGGGAACAGCTGTTATTTTCACTCACTTTGTGTGAAAATCTGGAGACATTTTTGTCTCATCCAGCTAGCGTTTTTCCAGGCAATGAACTCGCTGTGCTTAATTTTATGTTTACGATGTCTTATCAGGTTACTTGTATGTAGATGCTGGAGTTCCTCCTGTTGCTTTTACTGTTTCATATTGAAATACATCCAGAGTTCTATCATGACGTGTCGTTTGTTTATTAGCACGACGATATTCACTTGGATTTCATCACACAATGCCAGGTGGTATTGGATGAGTTTATTTGAGCATTTTTTATGAGTGTGATTAACGGATGTACAGTATCTCTCTTTCTCGCACTCTCTCTCTCGTCTCTCTCCCCCTCTCTCTCACTCCCTCACTCACACTCTCACTCACACACACACTCATGTTCCCTCATGTGAAAGTGTAGGTGCTGATTTTCATTCCAGCTGTTTTACACTCAGCCGCAAACTGTTCATGTGCGTATTGGAGATCTACTTCAGATCCTGCCAAAAGAATCACATCATCTGTATATAACACAGATGTTACATCTAGCTCCATTACTGAACATCATTCCATGTTTGCCTACATCCTAAAAAATGTTTTTAGTATAGTAAGACACAATAACTTATAAGCTAATGAGCTCATTTTAATTATTCTTGAGAGACTAAAGGTTCTTTATCACTGCTTGTGTTTCTACAACTGCATTGTTTACTTGAATCATTTTATTTTTTGACCCTGACTCTGCTACTGTGCTTAGTGTGAGATCCTGTTATATGTGTTGTATTTGTGCAATCTGTAATAAACACTGTTCTTATGGTAGGAGACCTACACTGAAGCTGCAGGGCTACAACGCTTTGGTGCCTTCTATCTAGATTACCTCTACACGATGGAGAACGAGAGTGGAAAAGGTACTCACTCTCTCTCTCTCTCTCTCTCTCTCTCTCTCTCTCTCCTTGTTTTATCTCATATTGGCATTTTGGTCTTTTCATGGTGCTATATCAGAATAAATCACTTATTTCACATTCTTCTCACCAGTGAATACTGAAGTGTAAATGCTAATAATTTTAGATTACCTTTCCTTGTCTACTGATCCTTCTCAACAAAATGGCATCTTAATAATTATAAATATTTTGATTATTGTCATAGTTATCTAGTATTTCCAATTGTAAGTTTACAATTAAACAAATAAAAGATTTATAGACATTTTTAGGGAAAAAAAGCTACATTTAAGCTTTTGAAAACAAGCCAAATGAAATTACATTTAATTTATAATACTCATAATAAGAACTAATGTTTGACCATGTTCTAGATATTTTCACTTGTTCACTTGAAAATAATACAATTTTAAAATTAAAAGCAAACATTGTGCCATTGTTGGGCTAATTTCTAAAGTACAGACACTTGTCAATCTCTGCCTCCTCTAAGAGTAATTGGAGTTAATGTGGTGTGGGCTGATGCTGGGCTTGTCCCACGCTCCACTCTGTGACTTTTGTCAGTTTTGCAAAAATGAAACCCAAAACGTGGCTGTGCTCTGTGTTGACTTCATTTCTCAGTTACGCCAATACCAAGAGGCGAGAAGCAGACATAAAGGCCCCTAATCCACTAAATCCTGCCTAAGTTTCCTTAGCTGGCCTCTCAGAGTCTCAAGGAATTGGCATATGTTTGATATTAGCACTAATCTGGGTTGGATCAGTGGGAAGAGGAAGTGCTGTTGCTCACTGCAGTTTTATTCTCCAGTTGTAATTTGAACCCTTTAACTCCACACTCCTAAAACCCAACTCATGTCTCATGCTCTCAACTACTTGCTTCATTATAGATAGAGCAACAGGTGGAATTTGAACTATAATGACAGCTTGGAATACAGGGCAGCTGTAAAAAAAAAAAAAAAAAAAAAAAAAGTACACTAGGGAATTAAATACCGAATGAGCCAGAGAAGAAGTGCTATATTGGTCTGACAGAATGCTGTATTGAGTATATATTAAATAATTTTTCATTATTAATATCGGTACCCTTGATGATGATGATGATGCTGACGAAGGGAAAAATTATTTATATATGATCATGTCCTTTATTTGCCTAAACTAGTAAATAAGTAAATAAGTTTACCTTAAAGACTGAAAAAAAATGATATGGCAACAACACTGACTAAATAATTCTGCATAGATTAATCTACAAGTGTCACCCAACTTATTAGAAAAGGTAGAGACTCAGTGCTGCTGTTCTCTTGGACAGGCATTACAAAATATACAACCTATACAATATACCTGTATTTGTAAGCTCAAAATATCACTTTTTTTTTTTTTTTTTTTATTTCATTAGGGGTATTTGAAATTCTGTAAGCCTCTAATATTAGCTGAACTGGTTGGCATTAGCAAAAATATTTAGTTAGCTAGCTATGATATTACAGCAGGACACTGTCCACAGAATGTAATCAGACACCTTTATATAGACATCTTTATATAAACACAACTATTTTTTCACAACTGAACCTTAATTAAGTTTATAATAGTCAGCTTGGAATTGCATGGAAGTGAACTGGGATTTGTAGGCTTTTATAGTGCTAAATGGGTTAATTTTCCCTACATATGGACACGTCTTATACACTCTGTAGACATTGGATATCCTTAAGCAAAGTAAGTATTATGAATGCCATTTTGTTTAAGATGAATCTGTTCTGTGTCTTATATTTAACATTAGCCCAATACCTTCTATACGTTTGTAAACAGGGCAACAGGATTTCTCTCTGGGTAAGGTGGACTCTGGTCAGTCGGTTCAGGAAATGTCGATAAAACGTTTGGTCATTGGACCTTTGGATCTACTGCTTCATAGCAGTGCTGTCCATCGCATCTTGAAGATGATTGCATGTGCCATGGATCATGAGTATGAGCCCTACTACACACTGAAGCCAGGTGACTGTTACACAGCAATCTTTGATATATATTTTTTTTATGATAGAAATCATTTATGTGCACTCTATTTTTCTCAGCCTTTCCATCTGTCTTTTTCTATATCTCTGTCTCTTGGGTGAATAGATGTGATAGAGGAGAACAAGGAGGTTCCTCCAGTTAATGAGAAAGACCTGGAGGAATTTATCCCAACACGGCTGACTTGTGTGACACTACTTAAGGCCTCCATTACTGTAACCATGGCAGAATTCAATCTACTGCATATACTGCTTCCTGCTATATTGGGCCAGAAGGTGCTACACTAATGCACACATATGCGCGCGCACACACACACACACGCACACACACACACTCACTCATGCACACACACAAATAAGCAGTCATTACTACCAGCTATATTGGTATATTTTGTGTTTGTTTATTCTCGGACAGGGTTTGGCTGCACAGTCGTCTACTACACAGTTCCATCCAGTAAGGCCACTGCCTGCACTACGTATGCAGGTAGAGAGAGTGAATCTGGAGCATTCTGTACCAATGTATGGCACAGAGCTCATCCGCACTGTTAGCAGCCTCGGTCTGCCCTCAGACAACCTTCTACACCACTGCTACACTCACTGCTGTCTGAAGGTAGTTACTCCTCTTATAGTATCTTTTATTCTCATTTATCAATGGATTGATTCATAAATAGTATTTGCACAAGAAATGGAAAAATAAAGAAACCTAGCCAACACAAATACATAGATGTAATTAAAAGAAGTGATTATATTGCTAAACAGCCACTGTCTTTACGTAGCCATTTTTAAAACTTATTATTTTTAGTATTACTGTTAATACTACTATTGTACATCATATTACTACTTTTTTTTTTGCTATAGAAGTAAGATAAAGTAACTTCCACTTCTGCCTTTCAGCCTTTATCCTCATTGTTTCTTTCATGCCCCCAGCTGTCTGTGAACTTGTCATTTTATGCAGTTGTCTTCAGAGTTTTTTGGCCATTAGTAAATACAAATGAGCTTTGTCAAGAATGTGATTTTGGTTTGGTTGAGTAACTTTACTAAATAACTTTACTAAAAGATATATAAATGGGGCCCATTGTGTGCTTGCTTTAGTTATATGTTAATAATGCTGTGTTTAGCCCTGGGATAGGGAGTTAACAACTTCCTGTAAATACAAAAATAATATCCTTCAAACCAAATGCCTGGTCAACGTTTGGTTATTGAAGACCAGTCTCTGTAAAATGTGACCAAAATGCTATCGTCGATTTCCGATGTAGGCACCTACTCAGACACCTGATGTATTTCTCCTTAGAAAAGCAGATCAGCAGATAATCATCTTATTTCCATGCTTATGTAATCCTTCAGTTAATCATTTCCGTGACCATTTTCATGTACCATGCGTGCTATGTTATTTATTTGACATACTTTCTTCTCCAGTTAAACATAATATTTATTATTTCCTGGAATAATTGCTGCATGTAATTGTGCATTTTGATTGTACTGGCACACTCAGACAGAGCATCCCAGAGGCAGTGACTGGAACATCATGCAAAAGCCAAACTTATCACCTTTTTATCGATGTACTCAATGTGCAGTTCTTTTAAGTTTATTAGCAAGTTATAAGTTTATTGTTTTTTTTATCTATCCTCATAGTCTTTTTTATTCTCCATGACCATTCATCCGTTTGATCAAAACAAAAAATATTCTTTTTTTTCTTAGCTGTATATATTTTTTTCTTCCTTCCTTCATTTCTCTCTCTAGGTATTTGAATTGCAGGTTGGATTGACCCTGCTGGATAATGAGGGAACACCTCCACCACTCTTACCCATAATTCCCTGCTTTAGTACTGCCATCTATGGGAAGATTCTGCAGTTTCCCAATTGCTGGTAAGCAAAACAAATTCAGTGGGTCTGTATACAAAAAAAAACGTAAATGCTCTTGAGCAGAAAATGAATTAAGAAGGAAAGAAATAATGGGCCTTATTTATCAAGCTGGATTATAATTTATTTGTAAATTATTTAGACGAGCTTTTGCATAATAAATTTGGTATTCATTAAAATCAACGATTTGTAAGTTTGAGTGTAAATTTAAAGGTAATAAAGAAATAAAGGTAATAATGTTTTGGCTTTTCGGTTGCCCTCACTTTTTCTTTTAAACATTAGATGTAATAGATTAAAAAAAGTGAAATAATAAGTCAGTGAAAAAAGTATTTGATTCCTTCTCAAAAGATGACTTAGTACTTGGTGGCAAAACCCTTGTTGGCAATCACAGAGGTCAGACGTTTCTTGTAGTTTGCCACCAGGTTTGCACAGATCTTAGGAGGGATTTTGTCCCACTCCTTTTTGCAGATTTCCAAGTCATTAAGGTTTCGAGGCTGATGTTTGGCAACTTGAACCCTCAGCTCCCTCCACAGGTTTTCTATGGGATTATGGTCTGGATACAGGCTAGGCCACTCCAGGACCTTAATGTGCTTTTTCTTGACCCACTCATTTATTGAAAGTGTGTTTTGGGTCATTTTCATGCTGGAATAATCGTCCATGACCCATTTACAATGCCCTGGCTGAGGGAAGGAGGTTCTCACCCAAGATTTGACGCACTTGGCTCCGTCCATCATCCCTTTGATGCTGTGAAGTTGTCCTGTCTCCTTAGCAGAAAAACACCCCCAAAGCATAATGTTTTCCCCTCCATGTTTGATGGTGGGGATGGTGTTCTTGGGGTCATAGGCAACATTCCTCCTCCTCCAAGCAGGTGGAGTTTGGTTGATACCAAAGAGCTCGATTTTGGTCTCATCTGACCACAACACTTTCACCCAGGTCTCCTCTGAATCATTCAGATGTTCATTGGCAAAATTTCAGACAGGCCTGTACATGTGCTTTCTTGAGCAGGATCCATTCCCGGAGTAGTGTTACCAATTGATTTCTTGGTGACTATGGCTGCATTGAGATCATTGACAAGATCCTCCCATGTAGTTCTTGGATGATTCCTCATTGTTCTCATGATTATTGAAACTCTATAAGGTGAGATTTACATTTACATTTACATTTACAGCATTTGGCAGACGCCCTTATCCAGAGCGACGTACATAAGTGCTTAAATCTCTAACATTGAATACATTAATGCTGGCTCACTAAGTTACATTCATAGTTACATTGGAAGTGTTTCTTCCATTAGCGAATAATCACACCAACTTTTGTCACCTTCTCACCAAGCTGCTTGGTGATGATCTTGTAGCCCATTCCAGCCTTGTTTAGGTCTACAATCTTGTCCCTGACATCCTTCGACAGCTTTTTGGTCTTGGCCATGGTGGAGAGTTTTGAATCTGATTGATTGATTGTTTCTGTGGACAGGTGACCATACAGGTAACAAGCTGAGATTAGGAGCAGTCCCTTTAAGAGACTGCTCCTTATCTCAGCTTGTTACCTGTATAAAAGACACCTGGGAGCTGATTTATAGGAGATCAAATACTTATGTCACTTATTAAAATGCAAATCAATTTCTAACTTTTTTGAAATGCATTTTTCTGGATTTTTTGTTATTTTGTCTCTCACTGTTAAAATAAACCTACCATTAAAATTATAGACTGATTGTTTCTTTGTCAGCAGACAAACGTACAAAATCAGAAGGAGATCAAATTTTTTTTCCCTCACTGTATGTTTGAAAACTTTTGTATTAATGGCATAGTGACAAATCTTTAGATAGCTGGAAATCTATAAGTTCTATATGTTTCAGATCTTTTTCTCCATCTTTTTTTTGCCTTAGGCCAAAGAGATCCACGGTATCTGTAACAGAGTACCTGTTTGAGTTACCCAAATTCACAGTGCAGGCCACTCATGCTCAGATGTTGCTGCTACACTGTGTGTGGCAGAGTTGGACACACAGTACAGAGAGTGGGGTCGGTCCTGCTGTCAGCGACTCACTTATCAATGAGATCTACAGAACACCAGGTACCACCACACTCATGCAACTTGTCAATCATTCAGTACACCGCTCGCATTCCTAACTGCACACCACACTACAAGCTCCTCAGTTCTCAGTTTCACAGTACCATTATTAATCTTAAATGTGCACCGAAATGCATGTGTATTTTCATTAAAACCAGTTTTGAAACATACTTTGTCTTCAGTCACTACCTGTTGGTCAGTTGGTCATATACTGAGTGGATGGATTCTGTAACAATAGATCAGTTCAAATTCTCTGTTCTGTTTTAAGATTGCTGACAGCACTTAAGCCTATTACTCTATAGAAAACTGGAATAACCATGAAGCAAATATCACATGTTTTCAGACATTTTCTGCATGTGACCAGAAGCTCTCAGGGTGGGAAAATCAATCTAAAATGCATTTAAGCTCTTTGTCCAGCTTAGCAGCTTGTGAGCATAGATCATGATGGGGCAGGATGGCATTAATAACAACATAGCCTCAAACAAATGAAGTGAAGTGGATGTCACAGTTGACTGCTGTAGGCTACTATCTAGTGAATTTTTAGAGGAAGCCTGTAATGAACTGTTGAAAGCTGACAACAAAGTTATCTAGTCTAAAGTCTTGCTCGTTTTGAGTAATCATAGGTGTGACTTTGTTTAAGTGAGTTCTGTACAGCAGACTACACAACCTCAGCCTTGGAAAGAGAAAAATGTTTTCATTGGCTAATATAAATTTTATACTAATATATGGTGTAGAGAATTCACTGTATTGTTAATAACAGCGGTTAACAATGCAAGGATACAAACCAGACCCAAGTGTAAGGATAACAAAACAACAAGATTTGTTAGCAAAATTTCATTAAAAAACTTGATGCAAGGCATTACATTGAAAATACAAACACTAGAGAAAACACAACAAAAAAAAACAAGAACTCTGTGAAGCAATATGCAATGCAGAGGGAATAATTAGGCAGGGCGATTCGGGTGAGGTGGGAAACAGAGACGTGAAAACAACACAAACAAATTCACGTGACAAAACACGCTGCCGGAATGCCTCCTAATGCTCCAGCAGGAAATGTCCAAGCAGAATCCTGACAGGTTTGCATGTTCAGCCACTGATGCATGATCTGTTGCACTTGATTCAATTGGAAGTTCTTTTCTCTGCTGCGTCCTTAAATCACCCAGAGTGAGATCTGGTGGGTATGGTGGACATGGCAGACATACTGCAGGTTCTTGTTGGTTGTAACAGTTTGATGCACAGTATGAAGCTTTATTTTAGATGTTTATGCTGATTAGCTGCAAACTAGTGAGTGTTTGTGGTGTTGCTGCCCTGTTAGACCTCACACTTGCAGTCATTTGTGCTGCCTGTTTTTGAGTTTCCACTGAAGTGCTTCCAAGCGCCTGTGACACTGTCCATATGGCAGACCGCCGTAGAAGCAAGTCTTTTTGTGGAGGTTAAACTCTTCCAGCTTTCTGTGCTGCTCTCTATTGCCTCAGTTTCGTATAATTGCATAGTTGCTTTGTAGGTTTGATCTTCGCTCTCTTCCACTGGGAAGAATATGGCAGTATTTTCTGTAAACAACCTCCTATAAATCAGCCTTACACTATCATATGGTGGTTTATCAGCTTCTTTTAAAAATCCAAATAGTTAATAGAGTGCTCTCAAACTCGCAGGGTAATTAATGTTCAATAGCAGGGAAGCTGAACCTTTACCAGGCTTGTTCGGTACTTCTTATATTGCCTTTACATTATTCTCTTAATAATGTTAATGTTGACTTAGCCTTGCCCTTTTGTATGTATCACGCAGCTAGTACTTTTATTTACAAGAATTTGTTGGAGGATTAGCCTTACTAGAACAGCATTAATTAGTAGTGCATCTATTGAGAATGCCTCTTTACCTAGACATACTTAATCCTATACAAAAATTTAGGCAACTGACCATTGGCAATGAGTTGGAAGTTGCAAGCAGTTGTGAATTTCACATTACATTATGAAGATTTATTTATTTATTTAATGTAGCTTACACTTAAGCTCACACATATTTTCTTAACACCAATGGACATTTTTTCACCAGTTCTTATATTTCTGACCAGAGCTATGTTTTGCACACATTGTCTCAAAATCTGTGCTGTGTTCTTGTGCTTTAATTTCCAGCAAAGCCAAGGGGTTGTAATGTTTCTGCAGATGTCTCATGCATGTACATCAACTCATACATGTGCTTTGCAGTACTTGTAGTCCTTGAAGTAAGTGTGTGTGCGTGTGTGTGTGAGTGTGTGTGTGTGTGTGTGTGTGAGAGAGAGAGAGAGAGGGTGTGTAAGATGACTGTGCCAGCTGTTGGGCTCTACCCACCAACTGTTTGATGTTTGATGGGGTTTTTTTTATCCCCTCGATGCCCAGCTGTATTTATGCACAGCTCCACCTGCCCTGGTGCATGTGCACACACACGCACGCACGCACACACACACTCTCTCACAAGTCTGGTAAAATAATCTATATTACAGCAGTAGGAGGCTAAAGAAGTAACCAGAAAAGGAGCAATGCAACTCAATATTTACTCCATGATTCTGAGAGTTAAAAAATTAAGTTGTTGAGATTGATGGTCAAAATGAGGGTCATATGGAGTTCTATCTCCAGATCCTGCTAAGTTCCCCCCAGTGCATGTGTGAGGAAATTAAATGCGGAGGGTCTGTGGGTGGACTGGAACAGGTGATGTAAGTAGTTTCAGCTGAGCTGTGAACTCACTGTAACATACTACCCCTCATGGGGTTTGATGGGAATAGTGCCTGAGAGGGGAGATGTGATGTGTATCATTTAAGCATGATTTCTCTAGCTATTTGGAGTGAGTTTTCAACAAAAGCCCATCATATAACCCCAGAAATTAACCCACAGACATAGAGGCACTCTGGTTCACTCAATTTCAAGCCATTTTTTAGTTTTTCTCTGATTTTGTCTTTGTGTCTTCCTTGAAATATTTCGATCAGTAGAACAAGCTGCCGACTGACTTTTGATTTAAATGTGTGAAAGGTGTACGAGTACTTTCTTAGGTTAATGCATTAATTGCTTTCATTTGGTCTACTTTATTCATTCATTCATTCATTCATCTTCTACCGCTTATCCGAACTATCTCGGGTCACGGGGAGCCTGTGCCGGGGATCTCAGGCGTCATTGGGCATCAAGGCAGGATACACCCTGGACGGAGTGCCAACCCATCACAGGGCACACACTCACTCTCATTCACTCACGCAATCACACACTACGGACAATTTTCCAGAGATGCCAATCAACCTACCATGCATGTCTTTGGACTGGGGGAGGAAACCGGAGTACCCGGAGGAAACCCCCGAGGCACGGGGAGAACATGCAAACTCCACACACACAAGGTGGAGGCGGGAATCGAACCCGACCCTGGAGGTGTGAGGCAAACATGCTAACCACTAAGCCACCATGACCCCCTGGTCTACTTTAAATCATTCTTAAAGGGAGTTTCATGGGCTCTAGTGATCAGGACATGGTTGGAGAATAATTTTTTCAGAACCTTTAGATAAGCCCCCATTGGAATGCAATCATAGTCCATTATAGCCTATATGTTTGATTGCATGTGGTTGCATGAAGACACCTGAATCTTTCACATTGGTCTTTCCCCAACTGATACCATGAAGTTGGAAGCACACAGTTGTCTAGCTTGTCTTTCAGTGCTGTAACGTTAAGATTTTCTTTCATTGGACCTAAACATATTTAAACATGACCGTGCATAAAACAAGGTCCCTAAATACATATGGTGCCAATGCTGGTGTGGAAAATCTTGAGTGTCACTAAACACCTTTAGGATGAAATGGAACACCAATATAGCCACAAGCTTTGCCCAAGATCAGTTCCTAACCTCACAAATGCTCCTATGATCAAATGGGCACAAATGCCCACTTCCATGTTCCAAAATGGAGTGGAAAGACTTCCCATAAGAGTGGAGGGTGTAATAGCAGGGAGGTTGAGCACTGTGATTATCTATCTATATAGCAGAATATACTGAATACTGTAGTTTTGAACTGCAACCATGAAAATTTTTTGTTGGCATCTAAATACATTATTATGGACAAAATACATCAAATAAGCCTTGTGCCTTGTACAGTAAAAATTTGATGTGCAGCTTATTAGTATTCGTGATAGGTGGCATCAATAGTATTCACCAGCGCAGTGGTAGCTTAGTTGGTAAGATGCTGGGCTACTGATTTGAAGGTTGCAAGCAAATCCCAGGGTCACCAAACTGTCATTGCTGGGCCCCTGCGCCTTTAACAGCCTTTAACCCTCAACTGCTCAGTTGTGTAAAATGTAATTAGTCAGTTGAGATAAATGTAAGTCACTCTGGATAAGGGTTCTTGCTAAAGGCTGTAAATATAAAAACACCAGCATTTTTTCTTCTCACATTCACAACCAGAGATCAAAAACACCTTACTGAATATATTTGGGTTTTATTTGGTTTGTTTATATAAAATAAATTGTGTTGCATGGTGTGAAGCATGTTGGTGTTGTAACATTACACTATACATCTTATGATGCACTGCACACTGACTAACTGTAACTGACTGATATAGTTACTAACTATAAATTAGCCTGCTTGACCACGCATAATTAGTTTACATGGATGACCAAATAATCAGAATCATTCAGATTGAGAAACATGAAATTATGTGGAAATACTGACTAATGCAATCAAATGGAGTGAAATCAAGTGGAGTGAAAAGCTGACACATGACTCTAACACAATGTGTAATCACTTTGACAGTTAAATGAATTAAATAAATTACTAATAATTTAATACAGTTAAAATACTTTTTTTTGTTGATGGACTTTGTTTAGTTATATTTTGTGTTTTAACCTCTTTAAAATCATACCATATATTAAAATAAAAACTCACCCCAGTCTTAGCCTGAGTCTTTTGTTGTCCCGATTATTTTTTGTCCACTGGTACAGGCCATTAGAGGTCAGTGGTGCAGAGATGTATGTAAATATTGTTTGTGTGTTTGTGTTTGTGTAGGTGTAAAATGTGCTCCCACTTTGGAGGTATCAGTACAGAGTGTGGAGCTAAAGGTTTGCCAGAAGTCAATGCTATGGTGTGCTTCAGGAATGTTGGGAGCCGTCACAGTGTGTTCCAGGACTCAGGGTGAGTACAGCAGAAAGCGCTGTTATAGTTTTCTGCTAAACCAGGACCTGTATCACTCTCATATGCTCTGCTGTAAACTGTTTTTCTTTCTTTTATTTATTGTTTCTCTCTCTCCTTCTCGTGTCTGTTAACTTTCATGCAGTTGTAAAGTGTGTATGTCATAACCTATGACATAACATATGGATTTGTGAAGTACAGTGTGTTTTGTTGCAGGTATAGGCGAGCGGCAGAAGGAGCAGTTGGTGGTAGTGCTGCAGGGTCCAGCTGACACACGAGAGCTATACAGTAGGCACTGGCTGTGTGAGAACCGCCGCCCACAATCTCTTCTAGCTCCAGACCTACTCACTTTCTCGCTACAGATCCCTCAGCCCACAGGAGACTGGCATAACTCTGGTGGGTACTTAGACAAATTTAAAATCAACAACTCACTATCACTTTTCAATAAAAGATGGATGGGTTTCACCACATTTCTCTCTCACTCTCTTGTTTTCATACATGTGCTTGCTCACATACACACACACACACACACACGTCAACAGTGCTGTCCAATCTCTCATTGAGAGGTATGTCAGCATATTGCTTTTATGTTCCAGGCTGAAATCAGAGATGCAGTATCTTAGGGAATGTGAGAGGGTACTGAAGACAGATTTATTATAGCTCACAGGAATTAGACACCAACATTATAGGCCCCTAGGTCATCAGACATGTTAGTCTCTTTTTATTTCACATTCTTTTTGCTCCTTAAAGATGCACAGGGGATGGAATGGAGAACCCTGTCATGTGCAGCCTGCAGCACCTTATGTAGATTCTACAGTATGTGTTGTATATGCTTAGGATAAGGCATGGCTCATTGTATTTGTGAGTCCCAGGACTATGCTCCATAGATACTGTGCTCCACAGTGTTTTTGCTTGGTGATCGAGTACGTGTGCTGTTTAAGCCCATAGTGACCAAGAAAGACAGGAGCATTGGGGGATTTTGCAAGCTGAACAGTACAAAATCACAGTATTGTAATGTTGCTCTGTGCACTATAGGTATTTTTGTAGACATTCTTTATTTACATAGAGCTACTATTACTAATGCTTCAGCTCTCAAACATTGCTGTTGATATGGGGTTATGGCAACTATATACTCTGTTATTATCTCCCCCTAGTTCTCTTTTTTTTTTTTTTTACTAGACATCACATCTTGTCCAAGGCACTTTAGCTTCCTAGGTATTAATCAGCATTTCTTATTAGTTCTTATTATTTTTTTCTTATTAAACTGGTGTTTATCATCTGGCTTTGCTGAACCATGTAGTTATGTGCCATCAGTATTACAGAGGATGTTAATACCATTTTAAAAAATAATGCATTCTGTGTAGGTGTGATACAGCATGATGTGCTCAGAGTGAAGGGAATTATTTAAAAATAACTAGTATAAAGGATGCTCTGGAGTGTGTTATCTGCTTCCACTATAGCCAGTGATTCAAATATTTTTATTTACTAAAGAATGGAATATTGTTGAGAGTTAACATTGTGGAACATCCAAGAGACAAGTTAGTTCTTATGCTTAAGTACATTCTAGCTTTGATAAACATTAATTTCCCTCTCTCTCTCTCTCTCTCTCTCTCTCTCGCGCTCTCTCTCTCTCTCTCTCTCTCTCTCTCTCTCTCAATCTCAATCTCAATCTCTCTCTCTCTCTCTCTCTCTCTCTCTCTCTCTCTCGCTCTCGCTCTCGCTCTCGCTCTCTCGCTCTCTCTCTCTCTCTCTCTCTCTCTCTCTCTCTCTCTCTCTCTCTCTCTCTCTCTCTCAAAACTGTGAGGCATAATGTCCTCCTCAGTAGATTTTCCTGACCTGACCCTCCTTCAATAAATAATACATAAATGCCTACTTTAAAATAGTCACCATATAAAATATAGATTTAATTTTGTTGAACGTTTTTTAATCTAAAAACAATAATGTATTAGAACAAGCACATGTAAAATATGTGTTAAAGCAGGGAGTGACTGACAAATGCTCTGAGAGAATCAACTGAAAGTTAAGGTTAGGTTGTATATAGCTCGTGTATTCTATAGGAGAGGAATGAGGTACAACACTGAGCTGCCATGACAGTCATAACATGGTGAAAACTGACTGCTGAACTGAGGTGAGCTGTGTTAATGAGGGGTGATCCCATTGCTAATGTGATCTCACAGGTCACCTCATAGGCCTTACAGGCCTCAATCGATATGTCTTTAGTATCCTCTATAATGTGTTTCTCTTTATTAGGAATTAGTAGTCTATTAGTAGTTTGTTCATTTTAAAATATAGCATACACCTACAGTGTGTATATCTGGTCCTGATGGCCTTCTGTATACTGGGCACATATACTGTAGGTTGTGAAAAGCTTAGAGAAAGAGAAGCAGAGTGATAGTGACAGAGTGTTAGACTGTACTAAATTTACTCAGTTATGTACCATAAAAGCACTATGTTTTCAACCAACCACTAACAGAACATGTGCTTTTATATTATCTTTAATATAAACCTATTTCATTACCACTACACTGTGTTATTTGTTGAAAAGAGCCCTTTCCAAAGAAGCCAGATGTTTTTGGATCCCTTTTTTTCTGATCTCATTTTTCCATATATAATCCAGCTTAATTTTTTTCTCTTCTAACCTCTTTTCTGTCTGTCCCTGCTGTTTCCTGAACTAAACCTCAACATATTATACAAATGATTATGTTGAATTACCATGAAATGACATAAATAATTTCCAGATTTCATCAGTCTTTTCCTCTTCTCTCACTTACAACTCTGCAAGACACTTCAAAAAAATTGGGCTTCCTTTGAATTCCACCATGTCCATATGGTTTATATCTAATTGTTTACAAGTGAATTAAAAAGAAATTCCACTTTACTTAGAAAATGGAAATTGTGCCCTCCCCAAACTCCTGTTGACCCAACCAAGGAGCTGCAGGCTGGAACACTGTGGTATTTATCACAGAAGTATTCAAGCAGCACATTTTGAAACGTTATTTTTTTTTTACACACATCAGGCCACATGGTGCTTTCATTACTTCATGTTTATCCTTGACAATACAATATTTCGTTCCCTCTGTTGCTTACATGGCAACACCAGATGAACCTAAATTGACCTTTTTGTCTTTGTGTGTGTGTGTCTGTGTGCATGTCTCTCTCTCTCTTTCTCTCACTCTTGCTCTCTCTCTGTTTGTTTGTGTCTCTCTTTGTGTCACTTTGTTCTTTTTTACTGTAGTTTTAATTCCCAAAAAATAAAACTAATAAAAATGTAAAAAATACATAGTGTCGCTTGAAATTTTAGGAACCCTTTAGAAATTCCTATATTTACAGTGGGGCAAAAAAAGTATGTAGTCAGGCACCAGTTGTGCAAGTTCTCCCACTTAAAAAGATGAGAGAGGCCTGTAATTTTCATCATAGTTTTCATCATCCACTCGTTACCTGTATTAATGGCACCTGTTTGAACTTATCAGTATAAAAGACACCTGTCCACAACCTCAAACAGTCAGAATCCAAACTCCACTATGGCCAAGACCAAAGAGCTGTCAAAGGAAACCAGAAACAAAATTGTAGACCTGGACCAGGCTGAGAAGACTGAATCTGCAATAGGTAAGCAGCTTGGTGTGAAGAAATCAACTGTGGGAGCAATTATTAGAAAATGAAAGACATACAAGACCACTCATAATCTCCTTCGATCTGGGGCTCCATGCAAGATCTCACCCCGTGGGGTTAAAATGATCACAAGAACGGTGAGAAAAAAATCCCAGAACCACACAGGGGGACCTAGTGAATGACCTGCAGAGAGCTGGGACCAAAGTAACAAAGGCTACCATCAGTAACACACCACGCCACCAGGGACTCAAATCCTGCAGTGCCAGACGTGTCCCCCTGCTTAAGCCAGTAGATGTTCCGGCCTGCCTGAAGTTTGCTAGCGAGCATTTGGATGATCCAGAAGAGGATTGGGAGAATGTCATATGGTCAGATGAAACCAAAATAGAACTTTTTGGTAAAAACTCAACTTGTCATGTTTGGAGAAGAAAGAATGCTGAGTTGCATCCAAAGAACACCATACCTACCGTGAAGCATGGGGGTGGAAACCTCATGCTTTGGGGCTGTTTTTCTAAAAAGGGACCAGGACGACTGATCCGTGTAAAAGAAAGAATGAATGGGACCATGTATCGTGAGATTTTGAGTGAAAACCTCCTTCCATCAGCAAGGGCATTGAAGATGAAACGTGGCTGGGTCTTTCAGCATGACAATGATCCCAAACACACCGCCCGGGCAACGAAGGAGTGGCTTCATAAGAAGCATTTCAAGGTCCTGGAGTGGCCTAGCCAGTCTCCAGATCTTAACCCCATAGAAAATCTTTGGAGGGAGTTGAAAATCTGTGTTGCCCAGCGACAGCCCCAAAACATCACTGCTCTAGAGGAGATCTGCATGGAGGAATGGGCCAAACTACCAGCAACAGTGTGTAAAAACCTTGCGGAGACAGGAAATGTTTGACCTCTGTCATTGCCAACAAAGGGTATATAACAAAGTATTGAGATGAACTTTTGTTATTGAGGCCTCAGGCCTCTCTCATTTTAAGTGGGAGAACTTGCACAATTGGTGGCTGACTAAATACTTTTTTGCCACACTGTATAAACCCAGTTCCTATATTTATATACCCAAAACATCATCAAATTTTCACACAAGTCCTTTGTCAGTTTTCACAAGTCCTAAAAGTAAACAAGGTCCATGTAATCCAACAAATGAGCCAAAAAAAAGGATATTTCTTCATTTAATTATTCAGAAAAATGATCCAGCATTACACATCTGTGACTTGCAAAAGTATGGGAAACTTTCAGTACCTGTTGTGATCCCCTTGTGCAGCAATAACTAAGTAAAGTTTCCGGTAACTTTTGGACAGTCCTGTGCAACAGCTTGGAAGAATTGGAAGAATCCCATTCCATTGTACAGAACAGCTTTGACTCTGGGATTTTGATGGGTATCTTCACATGAACTGCTTGCTTCAGGGCATTCCAATTGAGGTCAAGACTTTAACTTGGCCATTGTAAAACATTATCTTTGTTCCTCTTTAGTCATTGTTTGGTAGACAGACTTGTGTGCTTGTACTTGTTGTCTTGGTGTATGACCCATTTCCTCTTGAGATTCATGGACAGATGTCATGTCATTTTTATCTAGAATTCACTGCAATCATGCTGTATCATTGTTCTATCATTCTGTATCATTGTTCTATCAATGATGGGAAGCTGTTCTGGCCCAGATGCAGCAATACAGGCCCAAAGCACTATACTACCACCACCATGTTTCACAGAAAGTATAAGTTTATTATGCTTTCATGCTAAATTTTTCTTTGTCCCAAAATAACGCCTCTCATTTAAACCAAAATGTTCTATCCTGGACTCATTTGTCCATAAATATTTTTTCTAATAGTCCTCTGGATTGGCCACATGATCTTTAGCAAATATCTGATGGGCAGCAATGTTCTAAAGAGGCCTTTAGTTACATAGAAGTTATCCTTGGTTCCTTTCTGACCCAACAGCCTATTCCATATCTTGCTTTTTGGAATGATATTTCCACTTCTGTGGACAGAGACAATGGTTTTAAATTTCCTCCATTTGTTCAGAATCTGTCTATAGATTTGTGGAGTCCAAACCTATAGATTTGTGGAGTCCAAAGTCCTCAGAAATCCCCCTTGTTTTTGCCATGATCCACTTCCTCAAACGCGCGTCATTAACACCAGACCTTGATACATCTCTGTTCAGGACACTCACAGATATCTGATTGTCATCTCATTGACTGAAAAATTAGATGGCGTCTAATTTGACCTTGAAATGAAATACTAATCCTAGAGCTTCACATATTTTGCCTCTCACAGATGTATAATACTGGAACATAGTTCAAACTACTTTTAAGCTACACTGTATGTATCTATTTATATACACGGATATGTGCAAAATGTACATATATATACATACAATATAATTAAAACATAATAAATACAACATTTCTAATGTGGTTTGTCAAAATTAAAGCAGTGCACCGCCATGAAATGCATGAACACTTTAAATCTGCTGCTAAAATTCTGCTTTATTTACTGTACTTTATTTAGTACTGTACATTAACAGAAAGATTCAAGTACAAATGCCACACTTTCATCATCACAAGACCTTTTATCTGCTAACTTGTAAGTGAAATAATGAGGAAATAACACACAGCCAACCACTGATCAGCTGAGCAGCCAATTGTCCAGTTACATTTGGACACTTAGTAGGGACCAGACCAGATTTTCAAAAGTGCGGTAGTTCCTACACGGTTCACTCAAAATCTAATGCTAGCTAGACACTTTCTGTAACATTTACAAGTAAATGTTTAAATATAAAATGTTTTTACAAAATCAACAATGCTGAAGTCATTATATAAATATCTAGCAGGACTTGGGGCAAACTCAGCATTGCTCTCCTGATGTGCAGGTGTTCTCGAGACCTTGTTAAAAAAAAAAGAAAGGAAGTGGGAGTTTTATAGGAATGGTGAGTTTATAATTACTGGAAAAAGGGGAGGAAAGCAAATCAAGGGCAAGAGCAGCTGCAATATCGTGATTTATCTTCTTTCTTAAAACTATAACATTTATTCAAATGTCCACAGGGACCCAGCCTAAGCTAAGACATCATCAAAATTTTAGTCATCATACATACAATATTTTTACTGAAAATTATTCAGAATGAAACATTAATTATTCGTCATGGCCAGTAGTCATGAGACCCTTTTCCCCCTAACCTTATTAAACATCTTTAATCACTTTTTAAAGAATAGATTGTTGGTCCTTGGGTAGGATGTGGGAAGAAAAAGCACAGAGTAATGAACAACTTTGAGAGTTAACAATGCTTGATGAAATAAAAACTCAATAACAGCACTTTTCTGCATGTGATGTTTGTGCTTTTGAGCATGCCTGTGAGACCTTTTCTTTAAGGATATGATCCATTAATCAGTACTGATTTTATGCTAAATGAAAATCAAGTACATCCTGAACTAACCATATACTGTACTCTGCAGCTAGCTAACAAGTCAATGATGTTTGTTAGCTTTCGGTCTCTTTTGGAAAACACCATGCCTGGCTCTCGGCTAGTGGAACATGTTTAGGCTGCCAGACTCCAGTTAACATCCAGCTGACACTGACTACAGTGGTTAAACTGTATCTTCTTGAGAATTAGTCCCACTTCCCTGCTCAGGTGAATTTTGTGCACTTGTTCAGCAGTCTGATGTCTTGCAATCTTCCCTGTTCAGATCCCTGTTCACTTAGAAATATGAAACAAGCTTTCATATGCAAGTGAACTGTCATATTCTATTGAGCCTAGGTGGATTTTTTATTTTTGCCTTTTTTTCTGCATTTAAATTTTGCTCTTACTATGTACTTAATGGTAAGGATATTTTTTTGTTGTTGTCTAGTCAGACAACCATTTTCCCCCTCCCTGTCTCTCTTCATGTATCCCCACAGAGGTGAGGGTAAAATAACAGTGCAGAATGGGTCACTGTGTCTTAAATGGAGCATGTCTGACAGTACCTCCCAGAAGCTGAGACAACAAGGTTAATGTTTGTTGGTTTAATTGATGGCCTGTTGGTTGACTTTGTGAGAATCTGAGAGGAGTGTTTTGAAGCCTTGTTGCCAGCCTTTACTGGGAACTTGCATTGTGACTCGAGAGTTTCAAGAGGTTCTTCTGGGTTAGCCATTTAACTTTATAAAACATGAACCTGCTATGAGGATTCCACAGATTATAGCCTGACTTGCTTGTTAACTCAAGACGCTTTTATTGTCACTTCGACCACATATAGCTTGGACATGGTACGTAGTGAAAAGCAATGGTGTTTCTCCAGGGCCGTGGTATTACATACTGTAAAACAATAACATAAAAAGCAACATAAAATCTTTACTTGCTGCTACTGGATATTTTTTAATAACCTCACTTGTGCATCTTTCACCCCAGTGTTGCACAGAATTGCTTGTAGCTGCACTACCACTCACTGCTGTAGGTTTTTAACTTGCATGGGTAATTGAGTACATTGAGTACAATGTCTCTTGCTTATAGTTTAACTGCTGTTTAGTTTGGGTTGGGGGTGGGGGGGTTACTGTGTTGTGATAATCTTGTTTTCTTTGTTTCTACTGGATGCTTGATTTATCCATTTATAAAGTGCATAGTGTTCAAGACAGGAGACAATACAGTATGTTACAAAACATACAATAGCTTAGACTATTGCCAGGGATTGATCTGCATGGTCAGCCAGTGTCTCATGGGATTGTTGTGTATGAAGCCGCCCGGAGACTGGCATGCATTCTTTTGAACCAATGTTGTGTCAGTCAGCTGTATGGTCTGGTCTTCATCAGCAATCAGGTCTGTGCTGAACTCAGAGTTTACGATGACCCATTAGTTCCTCAGGAGCTCTCGGTCGCACTGTTATAAGCTGTTGTAGAAAGGACATTATTTACATTTACACTATTTATGTAGAGTGTCACCCAGATGAGGATGAGGCTCTCTTCTGAGCCTGGTTCCTCTCAAGGTTTCTTCCTCATATCATCTCAGGGAGGGAGCCAAGACTCTCGGCTGGTCTCGGCTTTATGTAGTGAATTCTGACTTCTTATCAGTGTAAATATGTTTTGTATGCGGTAAATTTTAGCCTTCACTTAGGGTAGCAGGGGAGTCTGTCGTGATCACGTTATCTTTTTGACTCCTTGGTTTAAAGGTGGTTTTTTTTTTTTTACTGTTGAAGCCATGACAATGAATATTCTAAATAATGTTTTGCATTATAAAATATATTGCATTATATTTAATTCAATATTCACATATGTAAAAATTAATTACTTTGCTTTTTTTTCCCAAAATGACCTGTTACAATAGAACATAATACAGTAGAGTAGGCTTTTTACAGCACTTTACAGATACCGGTACCTTAACCAAGGGGCATGCTAAGGGCAGTTCATTGTGAATGGTTAATGGTTTGTGATAAGGATAACAATTATATAGTCAAGACTAGTAATCTCCTCTAACAGTATTATGGAACATCAAGGCCAATCTGTTTGTTTTTACTATACACTAAAGTCATTTATTTTTGAGATCAAAAGGTAAATGAGACAATAGATCAGAATTTCAGCTTTCATTCATTGTTTCTTGACATTTACATCTGAATATGTTAAACAACTTGGAACAGGGCACCTTTTGTGTTAGCGCACCCAGTTTTAAAAAGCACTGGAGCGATCTTTAAATTTAATAACACGTACAGTACAGGAACTGCATCAAGCCAGCAAACCAACGACTGTTTCATTCTTCTTTTTTTGGTGTTTTCTTCCAGGTTTGTACTTTTGCTTGTTTTAAGAGTTTTCTCCTTTCGGTTTTCTCTGTGCAGTTGGGATAACATCTGGTGGTCTTCTATTTCCTGATGTTTTGTTGGCAGAGTTTCTCTGAATAATATTGTATGCATTTCTTTTTTGGTTATACCCAATGCTTATGCAATATGTTTGATAGATTTTCCAGTTTTTCTCAATTAGATAGCTCTCTGGTCTTCATATTTATCCTTTCTGATTACAAATACAGTCTTCACTGGTAGAACCAAGGGCAGTCAACAGTCTAACAGGGCACATCTGGGCAAGAAGATGAACCTGTCATTCACTTGGTCTATTGTTTTTGAGCATTAAAAAATAATAACAATTATAATGGGTGGGCTTAAATTCTGTTGATCTCAAATCCATGTCTTCATTGTATAGGCGTTGCAGTTCCAATACTTTTGGATGGGATTGTAAGTGTGACAGAAAAGAAACCTATGTCCATAATTGATGGAGTACAGGCTTCAGGTGAAAATGTTTACTGTAGCAATACATGTAATTTTTTATTTTGTTATATGTTCTGAGTGATATTGTTGCATAGAGTATATTTTCAGTGTTCCCCTAACATCAGGGAAAATCACTATTGTTAATCCTGTTACTGATTCATGGTAACAGATAACTGCATTTAAGATGAACTCATCATCCAAAGGGTAGTTTTCTGTGCTAGTAGCCAAACAAATTGGTGTCTCCATGGTTGACCGACGATGTAAAAACAAAATGAAGTGTAGGATGAATGGGAGCCTGCCTGTTGCCCAGTCAGGGCTAGACATTCTCATAATCTTTCATCTCTCCCCCTCAACAGAACAGTGTGGGGAGACACAGCTAATGAGCTGAGAAACAAAGCCTTTAGTGGGAATAATCTTTAGTGAGCAGTGGTTGGTCGTAATATAATGACTGTGTTTGGGAAAGATATGCATGCACATTTGGGGGACTCTCTCATCTCCGGCATCTACCCTGCCACACCGTCACATGCACCTTTGTACTGATGAATCTGTCTGATTCAGAGGAAATGGAAAGATACGCTGTATTTATGTGAAGGGAACAGCTGATATTTGGGCAGGGGTTATAGGTAAAAGAAAGATTGCTTGAGTAGAAAAATGTAAAGAGAAGAAGCTGAAGAGGGCAGGGATGTAAAAGTCACAAATAGATAGATAAACAACTAAATGACAGGATTGATTGACAGCAGTGGCGCAGTGGGGAAAAAACAGGGTGTCTCCCACCAAACATACACACACCTAGCGTCTGAAAATCCTAGCATACACTTTAAGAATCTGTAACTACTCTGAACCCAGCACACAACACAGAGAAACATAACTGCTATCAATATACACACACACTCACTACTGACCTCAATGAGATCTTATGCTATTGTATACTTCTGCAGTGTGTGGTAAGAGAAAGACTGCAGTTTAGCTCCCTTTTCAGGTGCAAGGTTGATTGTTTCTCTCTTAGTTTGTCTCAGCTTGTGTTAATGTACTGTATGATAATGATCCTGCTATGACTCCTCATTTCTCTGTCTCTGCATAAATGATTAAAGTTGTTAGAAATTGAGAGCTATAATTATTGGAGGGAAATGGAGAAGTCTAATTCCTTAGTGTGTGTCTACGTGAGTTTGCATGCATGTGTGTATGTATAAAACTTTATCTGTAGTTTACAGACTGCAGGATTCATTAGGACACATCACACACTTTTTGTTGTTTAGCAGGGCAAAGAGGACCTGAGGGTTGATTTATATAGTCTTTGGGTCATCATAAATCAGGTTCTTCCTCTTTACTTTAGGAAGTCTTATCAGCAGTACAAACATACCACAGACTCCAAATGCTAGAACAGTAAATTGTATACTGGTTTTAAAAACCACAATTGAAATCTTTTACCAAACCTTTTTTTTTTTTTTTTTTTTTTGCTCCAAACAGAACCACTAGTTATAATAACAGAAGCACTACTAGTCTTGTGCTTTATGTGTGCAGCTGCTTTATGACCGATGTTTGGGGTGAAAGTGTTTGACGGGTGCATGTGTGGTTTGTATTTCAGTGCTTATGAACAATTACTGAGTCTGTTTTAAGTGTTCACAATCACTCCAGCACAGGAATGCATAGCATGCTGAAGCCTTGAGATTTAGCTCAGCCTGGGTTGAAGGAATGGCTTGAGTTGAAATCACAGCTTCAGCAAGTTTTAACTCCTTGCACTCTGAGCTTCAGGAGCACTGTACTATGGCTGACTTCCTAAAAACAATAAAGGCTGACTTCCTAAAACAATGATGAGCTGATGTTTAACTCTTAGTCGGCATTAAATTTATGTGCTTTTAAGAATACTTGCTCTTTTTCATACACTTTTGCATGCTGACTGAAAAAAAAAACATTTTAAAAATGATGGCCAACAAAATTGATGTTCTTATAACCGGTTTTGTCTCCGTACCAGCCTACTCAAGTCTTTGTCTTTTTCCCCAAAGAACAGACAAAGAGAGAGTTAACATAATGTGTAGGTTGTGAGAATTAGTGAGAAAATGTATATTTTATTTCCACTGCTTTATTTTTTAGTTGATAAAAAGGAATTTTGACATATTGCACATAAGTAATCACACTTGTTTTATGTTCTGTTCTTGTATTCCTTGATCTTTTCACCAAAAAAAGATGTTAGGAATCAGTTAGGGGCTGCTCGGTAAGAATTAAATATATATATATATATATATATATATATATATATATATATATATATATATATATATATATATGTGTGTTTCAGAATGAATTTGATCCATTGACATTTCATTCAGGGTAAAGTTTTTTTTTATGGTGCATTTAAGTACAATTTCTCATTCTATGCTGTTCATTCGAGCAGATGAACACAGAATCTGTATCATGATGTAGACCAATTTAACCAAGCTGAGAACGCCAGTAAATGGTTGTCCTCATGCAATTCAAGGATAACTGTAGCAGGCATTAAAATGAGGTCTCTTTGTAACCGTGTGTTTTATAATATTACTGCCCCCCTGTGGCAATTTGTAGGTATGTACACTGGATCTTTTTTTGGGCAGTTTGGGATTTGGACTAAATTACTGAATAACAATAAAAACCAACATCCCACATTTTTCAGGTTTTTTTTTTTTCCTGACATAGTCTTTAAACAAAAGCAAGCGTTTCCTGTTATGATAATTCGGCTTTTGTTGACTAATATTAACTAATTTATTTTTCTGTACATTTGCAGGAGGGTTTAGTTATGATTTTTAGTAGTTTAGTAATGGATAAACAACTGACTGGTGGCTGGTGTACACATTCCCATTTCTCATCATGCATCTATTCCCTCTCTCTCCTACATGTATGTCTGTCAGGTGCTTCTGATTAGAATTTATAGATCTTACAGAGCTAACAATCTGCATGTGTTCCACTTCCCCGCCGAAGCTACGTGTGATCTTGTGTCTCCGAGGTGACTGTGATTCAGTGTAAGAAATCAAACACATGCAGCATGCTTCATAGTATCTTCTAACACCTTCTTTGTCTGAATTCTTGTACTTTGTCCTGTCTGAACTTTTCCAGTGTGTACTATGTGTATTCTGTACAAAATTAGGTACAAATGTATTAGGGGGTGTTTGCGTACAGAGCAGTCATGGTTGTGTGACCTGCATGATGTATGACATGTAGCTAATCTTTTGTTCATTATCCTAGTAATTGTATTGGCTACAACAGCAGACTTCATCAGGTTCCTCTGCTGTAAGCCAAGAACAGGAATCTGAGGTTATAGTGGACACAGAGTCACTGAAGCTGAATTGGGGGTAAATGTTGTTTTGGATAATATTAAATTGTGGTTCATTTTTATGTTGCAGGTGCTGTACTACTTGTCAGTGTGCAGGGCATTGCTATTAATGTCGATCCTGTTTTGTCCACTTGGCTGCTGTACCATTCTCAGAGACCCACGACAAGCAGACAGACACAACAGGTAGGAGTTCTTACCGTGTGTGTGTGTGTGTGTGTGTGTGTGTATACAGTCAGGTCCATTAATATTCAGAGCAGTTTTACAAAAATATAAAAATTCAGAACTTTAAAAAAATTTATTTATCCTTTTTAAGCAAGACTACAGCAATGGTGGCAAGGAAAAGCCTTGCATCTCAACATCATAAATAAAGTCCATATAGTTCTGCCACAGCAAAGACAAACTCATCCAGAATGATGGGAATTGAAGTGTATGGAAAAGGAATCTTCTTATTTTCTGAAGCATACCATCTCCTTTTATGACGTGGACATGTGTGGCTGCCAATAGAATAGTAAACAATAGATTTTGTTTACCTTCTGATCAGGCCATTGGTTATGTTACTGAAAATGTTGGGGTTCAAGCCACACTGCTGCCAAGCGACAGCTCTGTTTTCAGCTCTGACCAAGGCCCTTAACCCTACCTGCTCTAGGTGCATATCAGGGCTGACGTTTCCGGTTAGGTATGCGAGTTTTTAGGAATGTTTGTAAATTTTTCAAAAATTAAAAAGCTAAAAAATGAAATATTGCATGATGCTCCCACAACTGTGCTTTAGTATAAAGGATTTATAATAGCCAGTGGATTGTCAGACATAGGCCTTGTAGTTTAGCCCAAAGAATACAATTTGTCTCACCAAAAAGGAAAATTCTGTATGTTTTTATCTTAGGAGTAGCTTCTGTCTGGATATTCTATCATAAAGACCTGGTTGATGGACTATTCTAATGGTCTTTCCAGCAGGCTCTCTAATCGGTGTGGAAGAGTTCTGACCCTCTGTTAGAGTGGTCATAGGCTTCTTGGTTAAATCCCTAACACAGGGCCTCGCTAGCTTGCTTTAGAAAGATAGTCAGTTTTAAGAAGGGTCCTGGTGGTTTGGTTTAAAGCTTTTCCAGTTTTATAGTAAGAGAGACCACTGTGTTTTTGTCTTTAGCCAGGGGTCTGAATAGTTACCTAAATGAGAGATTTTTCATTTTGATTTTCTATTTCTAAGAAATGTAAAATTCTTTAAAACATGATGTCATCATAGGTGAATTTAATGAATTTTAAATGAAAAACAAATTTTAATTTGTACAAAAAAGTGTGCAATTGAGTCCCATGATCTGGACATTAGGCTGATGACCGTGTTATAGGACCCCTTTATGAAAATATGGTTTTGAAGTCTGTTACTGTGTGTTACTACTTATTGTGTTTTTCCAGTCTGATTCCACTGTAATGTTTTTTTGTGGAACGGCCTTTATGCTTTTATGTGCACAAATTCTGTTTTATCTTGCTCACTCTGGTGCAGACTGTTGGTAGTGGTTCCATGTTGATGATGAAGATGAGGGAGGATGAAGCATCGGTGGCTAGTACCCCACTGGCCAAACAGCTTTCCAATCAGGCGTCAGACTACATCAGCAGCCCGATGAAGACAAAGACCATAACAGGTACCTTACAGGGACAGGGCAAAAATACTGCATGTACCCAGAGTAAGATGGTTGAGAACATCAGATTTAATTTGCCTATACTGACCCCCGACCCCTCATGATCCGGCGGTGAACTCTCATGTGCCGCGTGTGTTCTCTTCATGTTCTGCATTGTGTTGTTTATTTACTTTGCCATGCTTTTGCATTGATCCCTGTCTTGTCTCTGCCCCCGTCTTGTCCCTGCCCCTGTCTTGTTAGCGGTTATTCCCTCTTTTGTGTCCTGATTATTCTCATGTGTTTTGTTTTTTCCTTTGATTGTTTCTGGAATTTTAACCCTCATGTACCATGACTTTGATGCAAAGGAAAATTGTTTTTCCTTGTGAATGGTCTGTACCAAGCCTTATTTCTCAATTCCTGTTACCTCTTTCATGTTCAGCTCGTTTTTTTAACTTCCCTATTTCTTTTCTGATTTGCGTGTTCTTACCTCATCTGTTTCTGTCTGTTTCCTGAGTAAACAAAACCTCAACATAAATGCAATATCATATTCTAAAAGGCACCCACAATATTCTGCCTTGCAGCTATCAGTGTGTATTCATTTCGTCATTGTCTCCTAAATAAAAAAAAATATTTGTTTGGGTGGAGCAAATTACTGACCGTGTATGTTGTGTGTCTGTCTCTGCATATCTTTAGAGTCTCGTCCTCTTTCTATTCCACTGAAGATTACAAAGTCAGCAACTGAGTGTGCAGCATCTTCAGAGGAGTGGATAAAGAACCTAATCACACAGGCCTGGGATGCTGTCAAGCGTCTTACGCTGCAGGTAAACAACTTCCTGGCGAAGCCATTACGTACAGTAATTCACCATATTTTCACAATCAGTTATTCTATTTTAGGAATTGAGTCATTCTTAAACAGATGAATGTGTTCATATTTGGCAGAGCAGCACAAAACCAAAAATAGGATCTCCTGCAACAAAAAGTCTGTTCCCATGGCAAATTTATGTAACACTGGTCAGTGCAGCTGCCATGCATTAATGAGGAAGATATTTTGCTTCAGACCAGGGTGAAAGTGTAAAACGTTTTCTCTACCCGGGATTAGAATTTGTTTTTAGAATAACAATAACCCAGGGTTAAGAACAGTGTTAAAAGACCATTTAATTCTTTTAGTCTTACCTCTTTGTACTCTAAAGCATTGACTTTAGGGCAGCATCTGAAACTCAGTACATAAGGGATTATCCAAAGTACAAAGTACCTTCTGAGAAACCCTTGGGCCTCCATCCGAAGTGAACACAAATTCAATAAATGTTTCCTAAAACAGGGTCATCATAGTAGAACAAACGATAAATGTGTTTAAATTCATTAAATATGATGTAAAAATGACTCTCTTTTGTTTAACCTTTTTTACAAACAGCTATAACATTTAAATAAAAAAAATATATATATACCAGTTCTAAATACTTATAACCATCAACCTGTTTGATGTCCAAGAATTTTATTGTAGTCATCAAGGAACTAGACGGTAACCTTCTTACTTCAATCATTATGTGCTTTTTGTAACTGAAGAAAGGATATACTATACTATACTATACTATACCAAGACACAATATCATCCATAAGACCAATGCCTCAATTCCTGATCCTGGAGATTACTTGTACATGCTACAACAATTATTGGTATACATATTCTCAAGGGGTCTAAAAACAGTTTAAAAAGAAAAACATCCTCAGCACCCTTTCCTCACTGTATTAATGAATTTCAGGGGGTTAAACAATATCCTTAATCTGACACAAAAAAACTCTACATTAGCTACTTTTTCAAACTCTTAACTAATGAAGTTAATGTCTAAAATCTATATCACTCAATTTTATATAATGACTGGTTTCCATATACTATGAACAATTAAAGGGACTGAGAAAACTACACTGAAATGTCTCACTTACACAAATAAACCTCGAACCACTGTTGCGTCAGTCAGCTTTTTGGTCCGGCGTTTATCAGCGATCATTTGAAGACTTTGGCAGTCTGTGGTGAATTTGCACTGAACCATTTTTTGGAGCTTTTGGTTGCACACTTATAAACTGTTGTAGAAAGGACATTCATTACTGTCCAGTGTCACCCAATTGAGGATGGGTTCACTTGAGCCAGGTTTCTTCCTCATATCATCTCAGGGAGTTTTTCCTTGCCACCATCACCTCTGGTTTGCTCATTAAGGATAGATGTTTGACATATATAGTAACTTAATTTTGAACTTAAATTTTTATTTATTCTGTTTCTATACTATTGTAAAGCTGCTTTGAGACAATGTGAATTGTTAAAACTGCTATACAAATAAATTTGATTGAATTGAACTTAGCTCTTCAGCACACATGTAGCGTCCTCCCATTGTTTTATGCTAGCATGTCAAAATAGATTATTAACCTTTAGCAAATCATATTGAACACATTGAGTAGATTCATTTAAAAAGTAACCTTTTTTTAATATAACCTCTTTATATTACTTAAAAGCAAGACTGAATACATAAATAAATAAAATAAATTCAATCATCAAATTCATTTTACTTAGGAAAAAGACTTTAAACTTAGCTGCAATTGTCTAAATTTTATCCTTATATATTTGCTTGTATTTTCTAATCTTTTTTTGTCATATACCTCATCTGTAAATTTGTTGAGAGCAGTCAGAAAAGCTTTCTAGTGCTTACGATCAAAACAACCCTGTAGGGCCCTTTAATAGAACTATAGCAGTATTTTGTTGTGTCTTTTCATGACAGGTAACATACTGGATAATATTTATAGTCAAAATTGATATAACTTTACAACAGTTTAAACAGCAGTTATATTCTTTGCTTTCAGGTGAATATATACAACTATAATGAATATCTGAGAGAATTCCCATGGTAGATAGAAAGGTCTTGACAACATTTATAACTGTTCATTGTATGTATGACACAACCTTTCTCTTTCTGTGATGTTAGTACACCTTCTTTGCTTGATGTAAACAAAGTCCCCCACATTGATTTTTCTCCATAACCTCCCTGTCCTTGTCTAAACAAAGTGGTGCTCCAAAACCATCAATCACCATGGAGGAGCACAGGTCCTGTGGGGAGTGAGCCATGTTTCCATCAATTCTGGCATGCAAGTGTTCCTGTTATCACCAAAGATGCAGGTGTTTGCCTGCAATTCATCAAGCTTATTTTTTAAAAAGCTGGACTTTTTTTTTTTTCTTTTTAATTATTGTTGCTAGTGGTATGTGATTTTTCTTTATTGACCTCTTCACACACTCACATCCTTCCCTGCTTCTTCCTGTGAAATGCGTTTTGAAGGCTTTTTACTCCATTTTATCATTGTCCTGGATTTGAATCGAGTCTGCAATAGCCTGAACACGCAATCCAAGGAATCATACACCAAAAATATGGATTCTGGTAACTCCATTTTTGTTCAAGCTTGAATACAGGATACTTTTCATTTCATCATTTAACTGAGAACACATAACAAATATCCACATAAAATACATACATTGTACCTGATTGTATGCCAAAATTCACTATACACAACACACACAAACTCGACAAAAGGACTTTAAATGGTAAAATATGCTAAATATGAAAAAGAAAAACTTATATTAACTTTAAATGCATAAGAAACAAACAGCTGCTGGTTATCTCTAGAGGCATGTGATATGTTGACTGAATGTCAGAGATATGCCTGAGTAGAAGCAGTACAATATAGTACAATATAATGCATGCCATTATGTTCACACACCTTTGAGTGGAAAAAAGAAATATATGAAGCTCTAGTATCAGCAGGTGAAATTAGATTAGAAGTGTGTATAGGTGACAAACAAATATCCTGGAAAAGAAATCAGCTATTACAAAAATGATCCAAAACACACAAAAAGCAACTATTTGAAGGTTTTTCACAGACTTTCACAATCCTCGGTGTGAAAAAACAAGCTATAAAATGTTTTAGCAAATAAACAGCATTGGGACATTAATATCTGCAAAAACATGTCATGTAATTTCTCTGCAGAATGTTTTTTTTTTTGGTTTAGAAATCAACAGAACATACATTTTAGGATGGTACATGAACACTATTTATATGGTAACATAAAAGCTGATTCTCTCTCTCTCTCTCTCTCTCTCTCGTCACAGAAGAGATCCATTTCTGAGTCTTATTAATTAAGGTATATGTGACCCCAATCACAGGTGGAGCTGCAGTCATGCTGTGTATTTGTGCCTAAGGACACCTTGCCATGCCCCTGCACCATAGTGTGTGGTGATATCCCAGGTACTGTGCGCAGCTGGTACCACAGCCAGGCCTCCATGCCAGGGACTCTTGTAATCTGTCTGCCCCAAGTCAGTGTGATGAGTGCTGGGCACAGGCACATGGAGCCATTACAGGAGATTCCCTTCACTGTGCCAAAACCTGTACTGGATGAGGGTATGGAGAACACACATTTGTACAAAAATAATCCACCATGCTTTAATTTAGATTACATAGTAACAGTGCAAACAAATACATACATACATACGTACAAACTGTACAAGCAGACAAAACAAACATGGTGGTGCATTCAGGGTGGGTTCTTTCTATGATCATTTAGGACTTTCCATTAGTATGATGTGCCTTTTGATATCTCAGGAATTAAGGAAAATGAGTTGATGATTGGAAGATTGAGTTGTAATTGCATGAAATGTTTTTTTTTTTCCAAAATGTAAGTCTCTTAGGAAAAATCTGGGTCTTTAGCTCTAGCTGGTGCCAGTTTTCACTTTGTTCCCTACTTAGAATTGTTGATTGAAATAAGTTGCATAGTTTGTTGTGTTTTATAGAGTATTTCTGTCTGTGTATACTATGTGATTCTGTGCATGTGTGTAGGTGATGCTTTCCCCTGGACAATAACAGTAGGCCAGTTCAGCATATATACATTGCTGGGCCATCAGCGGTCGTTCTCTCTCCTGGAACCAGTAGGGTGTACATCTACGCTCGCCGTCACCTCCCACAAACTACAGCCAACTTCTACTTCTCTTGACTCCAGAAATGCCTTCATCATGTGCCTGCATGTAGACCTGCAACCACTTTATCTGAAGGTCTCCAATCCACAGGTACACTTCCCAAAATTCTACACTTAATAGCAAAACTGATAATAGCCTCCCCTTCAGTTGATCTTACTTTATTTTATTTTTTTATTTCTGTGCTTTGCTGAAGTTCAGTTCAAGACTAGCACAGAGGAAGAAGGTATTTACAGCGGAATGGATTGTGGAAGCGTGTTAAAATAAAATCTTTAAAAAAGATTTTAAATGAATGCAGTAACTTTATATATGACTCTATATACACACTTTAATTTTAGTTACCATCTATTATACATCCCCTCGTTCAGTTCTGTTCTTCCCTTTAATTCTGTGTAATAAAGATTATGTGCTGCTTGAACATTGAAAATCGGAAAAATGTTGAAATATTCCTTTCTAGAATGGTTGTAAATTTCTCTTTCATTTCAGGAATATATAAGATCAATTGTTATTATTAAAGATCATTCTCCTATTTATTAATTAATAGTTATTAATGGTAAATATCCTCAATAATAAAATTAATTTTCAGTGTTTTGGTTTTAGACTTTATCTGGTCACTGACTATGATCAGTTATGGGCTTTTGCAAGGAAATTTCAATAAAAAAGGACTTTAGAACACAGTCTAGCAACCATAGAGCAGGCTTATTTTAACCTTCACAAGCGTTTAGACCAGGGTTATTTTAACCTACTAAAGAGTTTACTGTTTGTAATATTTATTTCAGATAAATAAAATTCAATTACCTTTGAATTTAGTAAGTACCTGTGATATATAGTAAGTCAGTTAGTTATTATAATTAAGCAGCAGGCTGTACTTTAGATTTATTTAAACTTACCTAAAGTGGAAGTCAGAGAAAACGATTTCTCTGAGAAAAATTAGTAGCACTATTCAGTACTTTAGACTTGTTTACAAGGTTTTTGGTAAACTTTAAGTTCATGTGTCCAAACCAGGGATTCTTAATGCAGCTTAATTCTAATAAATGCATAACATTTAGTTATTAATTAATAAATTAATCTTTCCTACTCTCAGATTCAACTGTTATATGAGTTGTTTCTAAATTGGAGCAGTATTTGGGACTGTCTGCAGAAAAGAGGATTCTTGTGGCATGCATCTGGCTTTCAATGGGAAACTCCTCCTCAACCTGCTGGATCTACCTCCCCCTTCCACAGTAGTGCAGGCACCATTCCTCCTGATAACGGCAGCCTAAGTCGTTCAGCTGACCTTGGCTCCCACACGGAGGTCTGTTATACATGCATCACATATCTTACACATCACACCTAACCTACTGTTGCTTACATTGCAGGGGTGGTTGTGTGTGGGTGGTCACATAAATAAATAGAGTGTTGGTGTAGTATGTGTTGTGTGTTGTGTGTTTACTGATGTGTGTACGTCAGAAAGAAATGAGAAATTAGTATATATGAGTAAATATGCTATGTGCCATTTGCATCAGATTCACATAAATTCAATGGTAAGTCAGAGTTAGTAGTAAAAAATATAATAAACAATAATTCCGATCCTGTTTACCTGATTTGAATGGAAATACTTTCACATTAAAACTGAAAGTCTGCACCTTGAGTCACAATTTGCATCTAGAAAATAATAATGATCATTAAGTTAAGACCTGAGCCAGGAAAGAGCTGTTCCATTAACTCCATCAACATTTTTTAAGCTTTTGAGAAGAATATTATCACTTGTGGTATCGAAAGTCAAGCAACACAAGCATGGAAACAAACCCTGATCGGAGCCAGTTGTAAGTCATTTTCAGATTTAACCAGCACAGCCTCGGGACGAGGCCGTGTTTCTTACCAAAGGATTGCATGAATGCTATTGCAATGCAAGTATGAGCCTAACTTTTGTTCTACAACATTTTCTAAGATCTTGGTGATAAAGGGGAGGTTTGATATTGGCTTATAGTTAGACAGCTGACAAGGGTCAATAATTTTGGCACATGTCTAGAGCAAGGCAATATTTTGAATATATTTATGTTGGCTTTGTAGAAGCCAACATTCTGATTTCCTTTATAAGCTTATTATTATTATTATTATTATTATTATTATTATTATTATTATTATTATTCTTAGCCACAAATTTATCAAGAGTAACTCGTCCTAGGGCTTTCGAGCCACATGCACCAAATTCGGATATGTCGTAGACCCTGGTCTGAAGTTTGTTGCTATTACTTTTCTAAGCGATCGGAATTCCGGCATTCCCGGTACGGAAGCTCAAAGTGGCCTTTTTTCGTATCCGCTTCCATTATAAACTTTGGAGGTTTATAACTCGACAAGTTTTCGAGCGATTTACACCAAACTCGGACAGGTTCTTTAAGACGTTACTCCGGACAAAGTTCCGGACTCGGCGTTCCGACGGAACTTTCGGTTTTTCCGTAGTCGACGATGGAACGTCCCATAGACTTGAATGGGGAATTCCTAAAATTCCTCTAAGCTTTCACACACGCAGCGTGCGCAGAGCTCAGGCACGGCTTCTCTCCTGTGTTCTATGCAGTATAATAATAAGTAGAATCCCATAATGACTGCAGTATTGACATGAAATGTTCAAACCCTCAGTAGCCACTTTTTGCCAAAAGTATTGACACCCCACCGGGTATACTGGTGACATCACGTGACGTCAGCCCCGCCCCCAGAATAAGTGAAATCAAAAATGAGCACAATATGGACATGTCATATATCAAAACACTCAGCCCAATGAGGGGAAGTGCCTCACGTGTATTTTGGTCACGTCACGTGACGTCACGTGTATAGCCCCGCCCCCAAAATAAGCAAAATCAAAAATTTGCACAACATGGACATGTCATATATCAAAACACTCAGCCCAATGAGGGGAAGTGCCTCACGTGTGTTATGGTCACGTCACGTCACGTGTCGTCACGTGTCGTCACGTGAAAATAAAAAATTAGCACAACATGGACATGTGACATATCAAAACACTCAGCACAATGAGGGGAGCTGCCTCACGTGTATTTTGGTCACGTCACGTGACGTCACGTGTAGCCCCGCCCCCAAAATAAGCGAAATCAAAAATTTGCACAACATGGACATGTGACATACCAAAACACTCAGCACAATGAGGGGAACTGCCCCACGTGTATTTTGGTCACGTCACGTGACGTCACGTGTAGCCCCGCCCCCAAAATAAGTAAAATAAAAAATTAGCACAACATGGACATGTCATATATCAAAACACTCAGCCCAATGAGGGGAAGTGCCTCACGTGTGTTATGGTCACGTCACGTCACGTGTCATCACGTGTCGTCACGTGAAAATAAAAAATTAGCACAACATGGACATGTGACATATCAAAACACTCAGCACAATGAGGGGAACTGCCCCACGTGTATTTTGGTCACGTCACGTGACGTCACGTGTAGCCCCGCCCCCAAAATAAGCGAAATCAGATATTTGCACAACATGGACATGTGACATATCAAAACACTCAGCACAATGAGGGGAACTGCCCCACGTGTATTTTGGTGACGTCACGTGACGTCACGTGTAGCCCCGCCCCCAAAATAAGCGAAAACAAAAATTTGCACAACATGGACATGTGACATATCAAAACACTCAGCACAATGAGGGGAACTGCCCCACGTGTATTTTGGTCACGTCACGTGACGTCACGTGTATAGCCCCGCCCCCAAAATGAGCGAAATCAAAAATTTGCACAACATGGACATGTCACATATCAAAACACTCAGCACAATGAGGGGAACTGCCCCACGTGTATTTTGGTCACGTCACGTGACGTCACGTGTAGCCCCGCCCCCAAAATAAGCGAAATCAAAAATTAGCACAACATGGACATGTCATATATCAAAACACTCAGCCCAATGAAGGGAAGTGCCTCACGTGTGTTATGGTCACGTCACGTCACGTGTCGTCATGTGTCATCACGTGAAAATAAAAAATTTGCACAACATGGACATGTGACATATCAAAACACTCAGCCCAATGAGGGGAAGTGCCTCACGTGTGTTATGGTCACGTCACGTCACGTGTCGTCACGTGTCATCACGTGAAAATAAAAAATTTGCACAACATGGACATGTGACATATCAAAACACTCAACACAATGAGGGGAACTGCCCCACGTGTATTTTGGTAACGTCACGTGACGTCACGTGTAGCCCCGCCCCCAAAATAAGCGAAATCAAAAATTTGCACAACATGGACATAGCCCGCCCCCAAAATGAGCGAAATCAAAAATTTGCACAACATGGACATGTCACATATCAAAACACTCAGCACAATGAGGGGAACTGCCCCACGTGTATTTTGGTCACGTCACGTGACGTCACGTGTAGCCCCGCCCCCAAAATAAGCGAAATCAAAAATTAGCACAACATGGACATGTGACATATCAAAACACTCAGCACAATGAGGGGAACTGCCCCACGTGTATTTTGGTCACGTGACGTCACGTGTAGCCCCGCCCCCAAAATAAGCGAAATCAAAAATTTGCACAACATGGACATGTCATATCAAAACACTCAGCCCAATGAAGGGAAGTGCCTCACGTGTGTTATGGTCACGTCACATCACGTGTCGTCACGTGTCATCACGTGAAAATAAAAAATTTGCACAACATGGACATGTGACATATCAAAACACTCAGCCCAATGAGGGGAAGTGCCTCACGTGTGTTATGGTCACGTCACGTCACGTGTCGTCACGTGTCATCACGTGAAAATAAAAAATTTGCACAACATGGACATGTGACATATCAAAACACTCAGCACAATGAGGGGAACTGCCTCATGGGTATTCGGATCATGTCACATGCTCATGTCCGCTCGCCTCCAAAAGTATTGGCACCCTAGCGGTCCAGTAGCTTTCACAATCTTTCTGTCCACTTGCCTCCAAAAGTAACACTAACCCTTATGTCCACTCGCCTCCAAAAAGCACCGGCCTTTGCGAATACTTGCACCGTCAAAGCCAACATCAAAGTTTGTCTCGACGAACTTTACAAATCTAGTTTTGATTGCTTTTGCAGTGTGAGAGTGTACAGGTAGTGATCAAATACATATGTTGATTTTGAAGTGGAAATTATTGTAACTAGGTCTGTTTAATGGGAGAAAAGATTTGAATCACTCTTCTGAAGTGGTTATATTGATTTCTACATCATTATCAGGTTGTCTAATGTTCAGTTAATACTCTGCTAATACTATCAGACCTCTGTCTAATATTCTCAATTTTGTCATTGAAAAACGTCAAAAAGAAAGAATCTAGAAATCTGTTATCTGTCAAGGTGGATATGCTGATAAATATGCTGATCTTCTTGTAGAGAACTGAAATACTACAAATTTTCTTTTGTTGTCACCATTAAATTAGAATTTTCTTGGGGTCTGTTTAAAGGTGTTTGTGAGGTCATAATACCATGGTGGTATTTTTTTGAGCTACATTATCTATCTGTAACAGATCTTTGACTTTAAGTGTCACCTGATCGAGTTAATGATCTGTGGGGTCAGATAGTGAAACAATCAATACCTACGCTGATCTAAATGGCCTTTTCCTGGTTCTAATCTGATTCGTTATATAATGTCTCCAGACTACTGTTTCTATCTTAATTGTATATTTCCTAAGTTCTCCCACACCACTCCACTGCTGTGATCTGGTTTCTTTTGCTGTCCGCATCAGATTAAAAACACTTTTGATTGAAGATTGATGCTTGACAACAAAGCCAAAAACAGACCAGCACCCACTTTGCAAACCACCCACTGCACCACACTCCCTCTGATTCCTTAGCATTGCTTGACTGGTTCCAGCTTCTCTCAGGGTATAAGGAAGTCATGCATCAAGACTCTTCTCTATTTGGGCACCTAGGTGGTGAAATTTATTTTCCTTAGATAGTGTTGTCGAAATACATTTTGTACATATGGGTTATTTTAATGAAAATGTAATGACTCTGTTACTCAGGGTGAATCTGTGCCAACTGGTGAGGACCCTTCCTTCTGTGAGCCTCTAACTCTAGAGCAGAAGACGAGCACAATTGGTGGGTCCAGTGGGAAGGTTAGCCTGTGGATGCAATGGATGCTGCCCAAACTAACGGTCAAACTGTTCGCTCCAGACCCAACAACAAAGACAGGTAGAAGAGACAGTCTGTAGTGTGCCATCACTGAATATCTACACATATAACACATTAAAGATGCAGGCTGTGTGGTGTCATGTTCAGAGGCCTTGCCTGTTTACTCATTATCTTAGACTGTTCAAGCAAATTTAGCATGTTTATCTGATAATATAGTGATTGGAAAAAGAAAGTACACATTTACAAATAGTGTTGTGTGTGTGTTTGTTTACAGAGATCTGTGTGCTCGGTGAACTAGAGGATCTAAGTGCCTCAGTGGACATGCAAGACGTGTACACCAAACTGAAATGTAAAGTGAGCAGCTTCAACATTGACCATTACAGAAGCAGGTAGGACACATGGGAAGAATGGGAAATATAGAGTAGGTGAAAGAAAATGATTCATGTACTGTATTGACAGTGTTTGTATTAGTTGCTCACTTGAGTTGCATTGTTTGGCTAGAAAACATAGATTTCTAAACACTGTTTCCATGACTTCAATATTTTAAGGAGCGCTTTAATGAATAAGTGAGTAGTTGTAGATGAGCATGTATGCTGAGTTTGTGTGATGAGATAGGCTTTATGTTCTAGACCAGGTGAGGCTGACTGTTTTGAAGGAGTGATTCTGCAGTGCAAGGAGAAAGCAGTGGTGAGATCCTGCAGCTACAGAACATGCTGCTAAACTAAAACTTTACAGAGGAACAGACACAGTTATTCTGCAGCATAAAAGGTCAATGGAAGCAGCAGTGTGTATTACAGAGCTGGTCCCATGCACAGACTGAAAATGTGCTGCAGACTGACTGCAGAAAGTTCCAAAGATACATTGCAATGTTTTGCCTCCTGTGTGGTTCTCCCTGTACCTCCTCTGATTGGCTGAGATGGTTCATGTAATTGATTGCTGATTGATTCTCATGGTTCTGGGTAAAGCTGGGTGGTACTGCTTATTATTGAAACTTACATGGTGGTGTATACTGTTTACACTCCCATCATGTTTGCTTGTTACTATTATATAATTATTAGTATTTATAATGAGTTTAAATGTGATTGGTTGATTCTGAACACATTCCTAAATATAACACGGTGTGCAGACTTAGGCAACCAGGTTATTGTACAATTTTATTCACCCCGAAAAAAATATATTCTTATTGTTTTCCACTTTAATATATTGGTTGCAATTTCAAAACAAAGTTGGAAAAGCATCTGACATGATTTATCTTGGTTTATTTTTTTTTTACAGAACAAAAACCTTTTATTTTAACAAGATGGGGTTGACTTTTTATAGCAACTGTAATCTAGAATTGCTTAATAAAGACAAAAAATGAGCACTTCCTTTCTAATACTGGCAGTGGCATTCAGTGGTGGCTTTCAGCATCACCATTAATGTTATTTTAATTGAGAGAGGTCCACAAAGATGTAAAATCAATTTCTGCTTTTGAGGTCAAATTTTTTCAGCCTTCTTTTATCCAGATGGAAAAAGTACCATTTCCATATGATTGTTACATATATACAGGCCTAATCTTAAGTAGACATCTTTTAGGTATTCTTTTGTAAAATACACATTAATGAGCACAAAGCATTCTCTATTTACCTTGACAGAATCTGAGAGCACTCATGAAGTCTAGAGATGAGAGGGAATAGTAATATTTGAGGTCAGAACTCTTGCAGAGATGATTCCAGACTTAATTGGCTCCCATTTCACTTGGGAGAAAATGACTGCTGTCTTGGAGAATTTTCTGAATGTTCTTACACTAAATCTGTAAAGATTGCTGAGTCAGGAAACGTATCAGATTACACATTATTGAGTACCATAATATGAAGGGATAAAACAAAAAGAAATAAAAAGAAAAAATCACTCAAATCAAATTTGTATTCAACTTCTCTGGTGGCCATTGTAAGCATTTTGCTGTGGAAATTGTCATGTGGATGTCTTTCCATCTTTCCGTCCTTTTCGGCATCTTCTATTACAAATGAATTAAAATCTTGTCTTTTCCCCCCTTTTTTTTTTTTTCTAACCTTGCATTGGGGTTCTAGTGGGAAGGTTGGCCCCATGTGGCCAGGTGTGTGTAGCGGGGTGCTGCTATCCTGCACAGACAAACTGAACCGACGTACCCTGCTGCTCCGCCAAGCCAAGCACCAAGACCCCTTCAGCCACTTCTCTGCCTTCTTTTCTCCTGTAAGCGCTTCTGTCTCTCCTCTGTTTTGGCATTTTAGAGTTTCCAACAGCCTCCACACCCTCACAACACTGACGACTGAATGTTTGAGGTTGAGCTGTATACCATTTCAACCAGTCCTCTAGTCTTTTGGCTAATCTGTTGTGTTTTGTATGAGATTAAATTGTCAGACATTTTTTTTGTGTGTGTGTGCAGGAGGCTGCTGAATGCTCAGTTTCCTTAATAAGCATCTAATTCATCTTTTGAAATTTTGTTTTTCCTTTACAAGATCGTATCAAAATCTGTGTACGAGAAAAGTGTCCTAATGACTCTTCTATTTCAAAAATAACAATACTAATATTTAATAATAATAATAATAACTTTCACAAGGGTGATAATGAAGTTAATAATGATGATTATTGGAATTTTACTTTTAATTTTATTGTTCAGGAGGTTTTAAGGAGGTAATTATTGAAATCCAAACTCTCCTGAGTAGTTTAACACCATATTTTTAAAAATGGTAGTTTTAACACCACTTCTATAAGAACAACAAAAATCTGAACAATATTATATAATCATGTAAGCATAAACAATAGCGTTACATCTCAAACTCTGGGCCATAAGGATATCTGAAAGTTAGAAATGTGAGAAAAGTTTGTGATGTTTCTTGCACCTACTGTTGCATCATTGACCTTCTATTTCTTCGGAGAAGACACAGCATTTTAAATTAACATCAGTACAAATATGCATATTCACTGTACAAATAAACGGTCGCTGATGCAAGATATTTATTCTATATTTGGGCATTTAAAAAGACTGAAATTACTTGTTTTGTTTAGCTTTGTTTATTTACTTTGTTAATTTACTATAAATTTAAGAATCTTTTAAATTATTATTTATTGTCTTATATTACTTCCAAAGAAATACAGAACCTTCATAAGGGCTCACAAACTCTTCACATTCTAACAACTTTGAAATATAGCAGTCAATTATAGTTGTTGCTCAGCTTTATACAGATTCTATATTATATATAAGTGTAACTTCACTGTCTATATTAAATTCAATTGTTTCATGTCTTACTGTCTTTCGGTGCCTCACATTGACATTTGATTGGCTTATATGTGGTTTCCTGGATGAACAGATGGCAGCAAAGGCTTTGGAAGCATGTCAGCAGCCTCATGGCTTTCTGTCACTGACATACACCCAAGCTGTGACCTGCAATGTCCTCCATAAACTAACAGCACGTCAGGAGACAGCAGGACCTCAGAGGCTGAACAGTGGTGGGTCTGATGGCTCCCCACAGCATCTGCACGAAATCTTGCTGACTGCTCAGCCGTTTGACCTGGTGCTCTCATGCCCCCTTCTGGCCAGCATAACCCGGGTGTTCCACACAGTCTCGCCTCCACCTTCCAGATGGGCGTTCAAGGACTGCCGGTCAGCTGGCCAGCCAATGAGAGGCTGTTCCTTCTCTTCAAGCAGTCTGCCACTCATCTATGTCAATACCAATATGATCCGAGTCTTCTGCCCCCTTCAGGACAGCAGTGAGCGCCTAAATATCTGGATTTATTCTTCATAAAGTATTTAATAAGATATCTGCAGTGTGTGATTGATGATTTAATGTGTGGGTATGCAGGTTCTCACCTGAAGGAGAAGATAGAGGACACACTTGTCCTCAAGATAGGGTCAGTCTGCGTGGCTCCTCAAGCAGATAATCCTCTCACCCGCACAATACTGCGAAAAGATATCTACCAGTGAGTACACCTCATACACTCAACCCTACAAGGTCATCTATCAGTGAGTGGCACGTAATATTATCTACTAGATTCTCTACTTTCTTTGCATGATATTCAATTGATTGGTTCATATTTCAGTTGATCGATTGATTGGTGAAACACAAATCTACAATAACATACAATGCTAAAAGAAAGGACTGAACCAAACACAGCATGCAGGTCATTAGGACTTGGAAAAGCTTGTGCTAGCTCTACAGCTGCAAAACGCATTGCATAATTTAATGTCACACTGAATTTCTTTTATTACTAACTATACTGCAATTTGGGACTGTCAGGAGACTGTGATCACTATTTTATGTTTTTGTAAATAGCTTATTGCTAATGCTGCTGCCTTATGTCCAAAAGGATGAAGATGATAAATAAGTCAGTTATTGCTCATGCAATAGGTACTTTCTTAAAGTGCAATTGAAGTTTTGTTACACTGCATATTGGTAAATAGGTTATAATATATTTGGATGCATCAGTGAAAATGGTCTTTCTTAGCAGCTTTTATTCTACACCAGATGTTTCAGCCCATAGCAAAATGTCCTATCTATATTAAATGCATTATTCTGCAGTGGCATTCGCCTGTTGAATAACCTACATTTTAAACATCACAGTTTGTTAACCTTTCTATTAAGCTTTTATACTTCAATCTCCCTTCCAAAATCTCATAACAAAACCAAAGTACAACATTAAGTATAGACTCAGGTAGGCCATCAGAATGTGGCCTGGTGAGTATCTTCACACCCGCTTCATATATTGTGCAAACTCCGGAGTATTATATTTGAATTCCACACCTCATCTTGTTGGAGGTAAGCTCTATTTAAGCCTGAGCCTGACTCCATGATGTGTGTTCCCTAGTCATCAGACAGTCCCTCGCTTTCTGGTTGTCAAAGGTTCCAAGATTGTCTATATACATTACTAGATGGATGTTTAGCAGTACTGTAGAGCATTTAACAAACACCGGAGGGCTCTGTGAAAGTCTGAAATGAAGAGCCAGGTATCCATATGTCTCGCACTGAACAATAATTCCATCGGCTTTAGTGGCACAAATATATTTGAGAACTTTTTGATTTTAAGATGGCACTAAGGAAATTCACACCTGAGGACAATGCCCCATTTTCTTTGCTGTGTCATAAACTGGGATCCAACTGGGGTTCCACATAGCAGAAGAAGCACAACAAGACAGTGTGGAAGGAAAATTCAACACTTGGAAGAATTCTTGGTGGGAAGAAATACTGTGCTACCATCTGTACTAAAAAGAAGTGTGAGCTCCCAGACTTGCCATGTTGGGTTTAACGAATGGTCCGTCTTTGCCCAAGCTGCTTTCACCTCCAGGGTTTTAGACTTTTCAGAGGCTCTGTTTGTGTGCCCATGGCACATATTGGGACCCTGATGGCTAGGGCATCTAGACTGCTGCCTTTGCAACGGTCTGGTGAAGGCCAGTGGATGGCACAGACTGTGATTCCTTAGTAGGCCATATTTATAGAGCTTCATCCTACGTATCTCTTCTCCTTTTATCATTGTTAAATGGACACTACAGTAGGGCCAAACAAGGTTTTGGGGCCATTAGAACATCCAAAATCTGCATTAGCTCCTTGTTACACAGCCTTGAGTGACTAGGCCGCTATTCTTTTTCTATGCTCAAAAATTGAGAAGAGGTATTTCAAAGAAATTGGTGACTGTTAAGCAACTGCTATTGGAAACATTTAATGACTGCCATCCAACAAGCCTACGGAAGTAAAGAAGGGCATTTAATCAGAATCGTTATTACATTTTGAGCACTTCTCTACTAACCCTGTACTTTTTTCAATTATTTAGAAGAGCATTGAATCTGGGTGTTCTGCGTGACCCAGGGTCAGAGGTTGAGGATCGACAGTATCAAATCGACCTCCAGAGCATCAATGTTGGAACTGCACAATGGGGGCAGCTTCAGCCTCAGGGAGAAGGAATGAAGGGTAGCACACCACCTGAAGGTGAAAGAAGTTCTCAGAATCCAGCACTGGAGTGGAACATGGCTAGCAGGTAAGACTCACACCATCTATTCTACACCTTTATAGTTGATTGTCAGGTTGGCAGGTCTTTCATATTTTAGCTAGTTCATATGGAGCTGTTAGGAATCATGGCCACAGTTGTATGTACTCCAACAAAACATTACACACAGTATCACTGCCCATATTTTAGCATTTTGCTTGTGCTGAAAGGTCCCCTTATTTAGCTGATTCAGATCCATGTATTCTTTTTGTGGGGAGCTATTATGACTTTATTGATAGTTATGTCATTTAAATATGGAGTTCATTCACTACTCATCATATAACATGCACTGACTATTTTTTCCTTTATTTTTGTTTCAAAATCTGTGTATTCATGCAGTTTTATAATCAGCTGATCATGTAGCAGACACTGCATTTTCTTCATTTTGTACAATTTGATGGATATATATATATATACACTCACTCGTAAATTTTATATACATATGCTCTCTCTAGAATGTTTAAATTTAGTGGCAATAATAAGGCAATCAGCAGTAGGAACATCTACTGGCAACATAAGAGGACACCACTTTGCAACTTGCAGTGATTAAATAGCTGCTTTTTTTGTGGATAGTGTTAACCATTAAGCATTCATACCGGGTGCAGTTCAAGATGGATTTCTTGCATCTGTGTGTCTGCTTTTAGCATCAAGAAGCACCAGGAGAGGAGAGCAATCCTCACTCCTATCCTGACCGACTTCTCTATACGCATCACTGCTGCTCCTGCCATCATCTACAGTAAACCTGTCACTTCTGACAACAGTGCAGTGGAGGTACATACAGGAAAATGTTTAGAAGCAAGTATTTGTGTGTGATCAGTCATTTAGACCTTGTCTATACACAGCGATATTGAAACATTCACAAATTTCTACATTTCTAAATTTCTTCCTATAGTATCTATGTGTAAGGGAAACTCTGTAAGGGCTCACCTAAGGGCTTCCATGGTGTTTTCACCCTTTTTACAATATTGTCTCCTTTATTTTTCTTTCTTGCTATTTCTGCAGGATATTGTGGTGTGTGGACACAGTTTGGAGTTGAATGTCACATCAGCCCTGGAGATGTTTCTAAGCTTGTCTCAGGTGCAGCTCATCCAACAACTGATCCTTTCCAACATGGTTATTTTTGGATCTTCAGAAAAAAACACAGAGGTAAACAACAGCACATAATTATAGAGTACCTTCTACAAACAAAAACAAAACAGGACATGACCAGGGGTCTATAACTCAAAGATTTAAGCAACCTACTTTTTTCAATTACATATTTATAATGTGGTTCTAAATTAACATTTGAATATTTTATTATGTCAGTAACATACATTCAGTCCCCTCCATAACTATTGGGACAGCAAGGCCAATTCTTTTCGGTTTTTTTTTCTATAAAAAGAATTCATTTGTGTTAAAGTTCAAAAGATTATCAGAAGATGAATTAGACAGTCTTGAACATGGTTTCTTCCTTCAATGCATGCTCAATCGAGTTAAAGACCACATGAACTAAAACCTTCCCTTTTTCCCCTCTGTTTTGCGTCATTGGTTTGCTGCATGTTGACGTTTCTGCACTTTTCTGTAAATTGGCACACAAAATGGTTTTGAATTCTGACCCGGATAAGCGGTAGAAAATGGATGGACTTCTGAATTCATTCTGTTACTACCATCATTAGTTCCAAAAGCTGCCATGCATGCGCCAGCCACCACACTACCTCAATCATGCTTGACCGATGAGTTCATAGGTTTGGATCATGAACAGATCTTTTCTTCTTCCACTCTTTGCTCTTTCTATCACTTTGGTTTAGTCAAGAACCTTTGTGGCTTTTGTGTTTCTTCTTTGCATTTCCTTGCAAAGTCAAATCTGATCTTGGGATTCGTATTTAAGTTTTGAGATTTTTCTTCATTTCTTGCAAGGAAGTTTGTTTCTTTCATCAATTGATGTTGTTTTCCTTGGCCAACCCTTTCTGCGTCTACTTGTTAGCACAGCAGAGGAATCATCTTTCTTATGACATTCCAAATTGTTGTTTTGGCCAGTGATTGTTTAGAGGCTTTCCTTGTTTTCTCAGCTTCACAATGACTTTTCTCAAATCTTACATTACATTTACATTTACATTTTACATCGTTTAGCAGATGCCCTTATCCAGAGTGACTTACATTTTTTTATCTCATTTTCTTTATACAACTAAGCAATTGAGGGTTAAGGGCCTTTCTCAGGGGCCCAGCAGTGGCAGCTTGGTGGACGTAGGAATTGAACTCACAACCTTCCGATTGGTATCCCAACACCTTAAACACTAGGCTACCACATCCCACTAGGCTACAAATGTAGCCTTCACAGGCACCACACAGGACTCAAACCAAGAATAAACATTCAGAACTATTTGTATAAGAAGCTAATTGTTAAAGAAATCAATCTAACAGGGCAAATGCTGGGGTATTGAGATACAAAGATACAGAGGAGCCTGGTTTATACTTGATGCATGATTTTGAGTGTGTACTTTTTTACACCATACACACAAATAATGTACTTAATTTAGAAATTGGTATAAAACTGGTACAAAATCTGAGCTTCCAGTATGTTAGAAGGTGACATCAGAGGTTTTTAAACTTCAGACACTACCTGCAATAGAAAAGCTGGTTAGTGTTGAATAGTATATAAGTATGTGATTTTAGACAATGAGTTAATTTGTTTCATGGATATAGATTAACTTTGCTGGTGTAGTGCATCCAATAAAAGATCCAAATTTATTTCTGTCAGCAAATCTTAAAAAAAATATATACATAAATAAAAATTGAAAGCCAACCAGCTTTGCACACTGTTTGTTACTGCTTTTAACCTATTCTTCCTGTCAGATTTGCCCATGGTTTGTTCAGGTTAGTTGGATGACATTTGAATAGTCCCACAGATTGTTGATTGGATCACAATCTCGAACGACCATTGTGGAATGTTCACTGGTCTTGGTGATAGAGATCATTGACATGTTGAAAGGTGAACTTTCTCGAGTTTTATTCGGCAATTAGGTTGTCTCTCTGTATCTCCCTGTATTTTGCACCACCTACCCATCTTCTGTTTCATTTTGATGAGATCCACAGTCCCTACTGAGGAAAAACAATCCGCACTGAGGGGTTCTGCCAGTCCGTATTTAAATGTCGGAATAGTATTTGTTGAGGAATGGGTAGTGTTAAGATTGTGCCACAAGTTTTTACACACAACATTTTTTTTTAACCAAAAAGCTTAGTTTTTGTCTCATCTGACCACAAAATCTTAGCCAAGATTTTAGTTGGGCCACAAATGATTTTGAGAATCTCAGACATAGATACTCTTCTGTACAAGCCAGCTGTATGCAGGGCTTTTAATATCATTTTCTGGTACACCTTCATTCCAGAACACTGTTGCTCCTTCACAAGTCCTCTTGTTTCTCTGACTCTGAGGTCTGTGGGAAGTCTTTGACTTGGCATTTTTACAAAAGCGATCAAACATGGTTCCTTTCGATATCCACAGTTTTGAACGTTATCTTGTAATTATTTTCTGTTCTGTGTATGTCTGCTGGTTTGTTAAGAATATGACACAGCAATTTTTTTCATTTGCCCTGGGATAGCCTTTACAGGGAGCACTCTGAGTTGCATTTCTGTCCCTATGCTCACTTTCTTCTAGCATATTTCCCCAGCCCTGTTGCTGTTTGTCAAGCTGTAACCAAGGCCGCCCACTCTATGACCTAATTGGGGTTTGCTGTTTCAGATGTGTGCATGATGTAGTGTCTGAATGTCTTTTGTTTTTTGTTGAAAAAACAGTGTTTCTTTTGTGCTTTGAGGTTATGTCCTTAGGAGATCATTTGTAACTGAATCCTACTTCTGAACCACGGTTAAGAAGGTACTGGTTGGTTCAGACCATGTGGTTTGCAATGGAATGTCCTTTAGCATTTGCATTCCTCTCCTTTTATTGAGTTGTCTGATGCACAACAATCACAAAATAATCAAAATCGTATGCTTAAATCTCTCCAAATTTTTGCTATAGAACGATAGTTTTTGTTTTTAACTATTCGTGTTTCTTCTTGACACTCCAGGCCAGTTGCATGGCTTTTCTGCAGTACTTGATCTGACCTCTGTGAGAAGCTTTTTTTGTAACTGGATTCCCAAGATCCAAAGTTAACACTGCTATGTGAAGCCGACTTCTTCATGAGAAGGATGTCAAACACTGCTTAAAGAATTTAATAAATTCTTGAGAAAAAAATATGGAGAAGGGAACAATTTCTAATATTCTGTACACCTTGTGTGCATGCATAACTGCCATTGGAACCGGTTCCCTTGCATTTTTTCATTTATTGACTATATCTATTTTCTAATTTTTTAGGGATCGCTCAAAAACAGACTGACCTTGTCCACCGGCTAATGTGTGTGTATTCAGGCATTTTTTTGTGAGTGTTTTTGTGCACAACCACACCTGGAGTAGTCTCAGTGTGGCGTTCTGTGAGGTCCATGTGACTGACTAGAGGTGAAAACACATTGGATAATTCCTCTTAAATAAAAGAGGAGGTCATCTCAGAGAACAGGTGTAAACTGGGCTGCAATTTTTTAGATTAAAAAAAATCTCAATCACTGGAACCACTGTTGCCAGAGCGACAGGAATGGTTTCTCCACAGTTTCAGAAGATTGGGTGTATGTTTTGTATGTAGATCAAAATTGCCACCACAATTTAAAGTGCATTGCCTCTATCTATTCACCTGACCACACTTGTTGTGCGATATCAAAGAGTCCTAATCACTTTGCAAGTAAATTAGAGCTTGATGTAGGTAGTAAAACAAGCATCTGTAGCAATTATTTCTGTGTTCATTATCTAATGTCCTCTTGAGACCACAAGGCTCATTTCGACGCACTTACCCCAGTTTTATGCATTAATAAATACAAATATAAATGACCCTTTTTAAGCATTTAATTTCTCTGATTAGCCCATGTGTCTGCTGAAGATAAATACTTGATGAATCAGTTTTATGCCCAATAATTTGTAAAGATTGCACAATGGCACTTTTGGGTTGACCAGCAGGTTCACCAGCTGACATTTGTGACATGCCACACACCATTGGTGAACATTACCTCAAATGCCCAGCCAATAGAATTATGCTATGAGATGGTTCAGTGTTTTATCCTGGCCCATATGCCCAGCCTTGAGATTAGGATGAGTAGGGAACCGGAGTTTCTACAGCTCTTTGACTCTAACAAAAGGTTTTTCTCTTTGCAGTATCAAATAACCAGCATATAACTTTTCAGTTATATAGAGTACTATATGTTAAATTTTAATGAAGAAAAAAATTATTGTGCTGTGATTGAGCACAGAAAATATGAGCAAGAACTACAGTAAATGCAAAAGAATTTAAGCTTAATATAATAATAATAATAATAATAATAATAATAATAATAATAATAATAACAAAGAATAATAATAATCATTATTATTATGATTATTATTATTGTTATTATTATTATTATTATTATTATTATTATTATTATTTAATATGTAAATATTTCTTCATGTGATATTTACAGCTGCAGTTATTAAAATGCAAATGAAGCCAAAGTGACTGGTGCAGGAGAGTAACATGCCCCAGTTTAATCATAGATACAGTTACATAAAATAGTGTACCGCTTCCTTCCCTGGTTCTCCAAAACACATTTTGATTAATGTTATATATTTATATCTTTAATTCTTTTGTAGTGCCTACTTGACTAATGTGCTTTTAATTTTCTTCCTGTGTGTGTGTGTGTGTGTGTCATGTGGCATGTATGGGGTTTGTGTTTTACATGTGTAGAAGCACAGGCAGAACCTTCAACGTGGAAATGTGTGTGCTGCAGGGTATGTGGAGTCTTCGAGGATGGGGACTGTGCCCTGTGGGCAGGACAGTGGCTTTGGCAGTGACAGTGAACACCTGCGCTTTGCTCATTATGACCAGCACAGGACCACTAGCCATCGACAACTAACATGTCTTTCCCGTCAGCCTACCATCATCAAGAATCTGTCCTTCATACCATTTGACATCTTTCTCACTGCTGGCAGCCTCAATCTCATGACTTATATAATGACCCACGATTCAGCATCAACTGTAGAATCCACTGAACATGCACACAAGAAATTCCTCAACATACCTAAGAAAGATTCGGAACATATAGAGCCTCAAATGCCTGAGCCTGTCACAGCGGGAGATCTGCCCAATACTTCTTCAGGAGCAGAGTTTGTCATGTCTGATGGGTTGTCCTCACCTAGCAGAGAACATATAAGGCAAACACTGGGTATTACTGTTGTTAGACAGCCTGGGAGACGAGGTGTAGAAGGAGGCCTATTGCAGCCGCTTCTTTTCCTGCAACTCACTCAGCCATCAGTCCTTCTCAGCTGCCACCAGCGCAGACAGCGCCTAGAGCTCTCACTGTTTGACCTCACAGTGAAGGGAGTTGCCTCTGATAACACCTACCTGGGTAGGCTGCCTTAATTCTTACTTCATTTTAATGAAACAGAGTTCTCTGATCTAGTCTTCTTTTCCCAGCTCTGCTTATGTGCAACCAATGCAGGGAGTAGCTCAATTTCTGAATGATTGTTTTAGGTCTCTGTTTTTAAGCCTTATTTCTGCTTTCTTCCAAGAAGGCTTTCAACACTCAGCAGCTCCACATTGCTGGCCAGTAAGGGCTCTGATCTTTTGTGCGCGCCCCCCCCCCCACCCCCCACCCCAAAAAAAAAAAAAGAAAAAGAAAAAAAAAAAAAAAGTATGAGGTTATTTCTATTAGTTTCTGAAGTGGAAGCATTATTTAACTATTTATTTAGGTTTTTAACGCTTCTAAATCTACAAAATGTACCTGCACTGCAAAAATTGTATCTTAAATGTGTCTACAAGATGTTTTGTATCTTAGCAAGTGAAAATATCTTGAATAAGGCCAAATGTATCTAATATTTCTTATACGATTCTACAAATCAAATATAAAATAATTTTTGTATAATTTTTAAAATGTTTGTAGAACATTTTTGTTTGTTTACTTTTTCTATGGGCAGAGAATTTTTTAGCATTTTAGAAATGAATGCTTAAAATGAATATCTTAAAATTAGTCATGTGTATAAATAAATGTAATTAAAATGCTGGATAAATGAGTCTACAAGATGTTTTGCAGTGTAGTAATATAGTTATATATTGCCTATCAGTATCAGTTTATCTCCACTGCTCTGCTGTTAATATAGTTTAACAGATGCCATTCAACTTTAAAGCATATAAAAGTATATACTATGTGACTAATAATACTACTAGTACTATTGGTACAAACAGTATAATAGGAATACAATTTGTATTATAAGCAGTGCTCTCTTAGCAACTACATACTGCTATATGTCCGGACTGTGGACAGAATGCTGACACTGCATTCAAGCTGAATTTGTAACTCCCAATTTACTTACAATTTACTTGTAAAAGCCGCAGAAAATGATCAGAATACAAGTTTGTTGCTGCTGCACTGCAGTTTCTGTTGTAAAGAACATTGACAAAAGCCACACAGTTGTGTAACTGTGATTAAATTGCTTTTAATGAATTTTGCATGCTCTGACAAAGACTTTATTTATTTATTTTTATATATTAAAAAAATATATATAGTACTCATAGTAACTTCACCCTAGACATTACCACTTACAAGGCACCACAAACTAAGGAGAGTTGATAGGAATATACAGATATTTTAGCATACTGTAGTGTGGGAAACAATTTTTTCAACTTCTAATTTGGTTCACAATCTGTCTTTCTCTTTCTTTCCTTCCTTTTAATCATTTCTGTATTTTTACTTTCTCTTATTCTCAGACACAGGAAAATCTCTGCCAGAATCTCTAGACTATAGTGTATTTTGGTTAGAGACAGTGGCGGGAGAGGTAGACAGCAGGACAGGAATCCCTCCGCCTCTTCTCTCTCTCTGCATCAAAGACTTCCTCAATGGGCCAGGTGGGGTTTTACACACACACACACACACACACACACACACACACACAACCTTCCTCATGCCTTCTGCTACAGCAGATTACACTGTTAATTCTACCATGTTGAAGCCAAACACTGGCTGAATAAATGAGCACATTTGATCGTGCTTCTACAATAAAGCAAAATTACAACCAAAGCACTTGTGAAAATAGAGAAAGGAGACCTCAGACAATGCATTGAGCTGAAACTCCAATGCATTAGGCGCTGTAGCAGTTAGGACTGGAGCCAAATGAGGTAGCATAGGAAACAGTTGCAGTCCTAAACAAAGTTCAAACAGCTTACTCTTACCAATATTGATGAAAGATTATCTTGCCTTGGATTACACCTCTTACAAAGACGTACAAGCATCAAACCAGAAACACTGGAGACTTTCCAGGACCTCCCAAGGCCTACCAGAATCCTCTGATAAGCTCTGATAACCTTTGGATTTCTCTGACATTACCTTGAAGGTTTCAGCAATGTGTCTTGGCATTTTCTGCCTTTCAGCTGTGGACCTGGCTGGGGATACATGCCTAAAGATCTTTACTTTAGCAAGAGCATGGTGGACAAATAAAATGCATGTCTTAACACAGCAAGTCCAAAGAGTTCCCTGTCTATAAACAGTATCAGCTAGACAATATCTAATAAAACTGAATGGATGCTAATATACCAGTTGTATTAGGCCATATGGTAAATTTGTCCCTGATAGAACAGACTATTGTACTTCACTAGCATAGCTTTCTGTAGTGTTTATTTAACATGGGGACATTCTTCACCCATAAACATGAACTGGTACCTGGCCATTAGTAACTTACTGCTATCATGTGTTCTCCGATTCATTGCCCCTTTAATCTGTGTAGTAATGCCTGGGCTTTTGCTTTGATTAATATACCAACAGACTAAATTGAGTAATACTACTGTGACCTGTGAGACTGAAACAAATATATGTATTTATTTATTTATTTCATATTTTTGTTTGCACAGCTGAGCTAAAGATGGAGCTATGTAGGCCACTGAAGGTGAACCCAACACCCACTAAGCTGGAGCAGATTAAGACATGGAGGAAAATCTTCTCAGATGGTTTTAATGTACTTGGCACCGCCACCTGCTTCCCTGAGGCATCTCACAGCGCCAAAATGGGTGACGCCAGTGGAGTCTCACCTTCATTATCCAACCGTATAGCAAACGTCCTTCAGACTTTCGGCCCCTTTCACAAGGTCTCTCTCCAGACTGTGCAGATGATCGTCATGATGGAGATGGAGCACCCTCTTCGACCCACTCTCACGTTTTCTGTGTCCAGTATGACAGCTATTCTGAGCACAAAGAGTGTACAGCAATCAGTTGGTCAGTGCATTGCTTTAAAGCTATTTGATTATATCTCTCTCTCTTAATTAAGCAGTCTACATCAAATCATGTTTTGGCTTGTCTTATTAGCTCAAAATCAGTTTAATATAGAAACAAAATCATCTACACCATCTTCAAACATACACATGAACTGGTTTTAAAAATGCCCATTCCTGACAAGGCAACTTTTTTATAATCCTTCCTGGATTGTTGAGCAGCAGCAGCCTGACCTAAGAGAAGCAATTGTTGCATCTTCTCTGCATGATGAAGACACACACCTGAATGCTCCAGAACACCAGAAAGCCAGTTCTGCTTTTATAGAAGTAGTCAGACTTCTTGATTATTAACTAATCTTGTGGATTTCATTAGTACCACCTGAATGCTAATAACTTATTTAATGATTGTGGAAGTAGGATTTTTTTCTACCTGCTTTTGAATTTTCATTTCCTTTTTGGGGGAAAAATAACTGCATATTGCATATTTTTGTCATTTTTTGTGTCAAGTTATTTGTTTGTTTATGTATAGATGTTCGTGAGGACCAAAAATAATGACGGCCTTATAAATAAAAACATAGAGGAGGGCATACGTTCTTTTTTTTTAGGACCGTATAAACCTCACCAGAATTTTTTCTCTCTTGCTTAAATTTGCTAAGACAAATAACATTATCACTTAGCATGTTACAGAGAAACTGCAATGCACACCCTAGTTTTAAAATCTTTTTTTGAATGGTGAGGATACAGAATACAAAAGGTGCATTTTAAAAGAAGTCTGAAGTGTAAAAAGAAAATAGTTTTAATCTTGAAGGTTTATCGTCCTGTAGGAAAAAGTCACATGCGTTCATTTACATCTCACTTATTAAGATTATTTTAGAATTCTTTTTAAAATGATTAAACTTTGTTTCTAATTCTCTGAGCAGACAGTGCGAAGGAAGTGGGCGTTTTATGGCACTGTGAGGATGTGTTGATGCAGACGGGTCTGAAGGGCAGCAGAAGTGCATTTGTTGGGCCGTTCTCCTGCAGTTTGGATCTGGGCATCCACTGGTGCAGACACTGTGGTAGCCCTGATACCGGCCAACCAAGAATTTTATTGGAACTGAGAGGAGGATTGCTACAGGTAAACAAACCTTTTATAGCATTTACCATGATCCTAAGCCTAACCAGAGCTAAAAACATTTCTGAGAGCAAAAAAACAGATATTTAATAATCATATTTATTTGCAGAAACAGACCCTAACTTAAACATCTAGAAATTTTGTTCACGATTTTGATATTTGTAGGTTTATATGTGTTTTATGTGTATAAATGTAGAAGAAAAAAGTTCCTCACTGAGAACAATAAAGTTCCTAAATTAACATTAAATTTCCTATGTTGTTTGCTAGATACTGAAAGGTTATTTATTATACTACAGGGATTATATAACACTCTTCATGCACTCCACATTCATGTAGCCATTCACACCTTGTATGCTACACGTTTTCTTCTCTCTCTATCCATCTGTCTCTTTCTGCTTCTTAGGTATTTTGGGGGCAGGAGCACTATAATTGTCTCAGTCTGATTCAAGAGTATCTGCAGAACTACCTGAAAGAGGTGGAAAGTCAAGGGCAGGAAGACAAAGAAATGTCTATTCCTTCAGATCAGTCACTTTCTATTAGCTCACGCTCCCACCACACAGAACATTCCTCAGATGACCTGCGCACTGGCATCTTTCGGTACATACAGGGTTCAGGTACGTTGTTCTAACTATGGCCATAAAAGAGTGGTGGTGACAAATTTATACTAATCTGTATATATGTAGAGAAATGGTTTCAGGCACCTATTTGAACAGAGTAGAACTGTTGACTCTGGTCAAGGCTCTTTAAAGCATTAGAATGCACTTACCATCTGATTTTAGTCTGAATTTGTGTAAGTTCCTACTGGAGTTTCTTGGTCCTCGTTCCTCCATAGATTCTCAGAAGCTGCCAGGTGTGCATGAAGTAATGTTCTATAATGAAACAGAGGATAGTCCTGGTGTGATGATGTGGAGGTATCCAGAACCTAGAATTCTCACCTTTGTGCGCATTACCCCTGTGCCTTTCAACACCACTGAAGACCCAGACATCAGCACTGCTGACCTGGGGGATGTACTACAGGTGAGGAGTATTGACACAGCCTTTTTTTATTCTTTTGCATGTAGACATTTAACTTTTAGAGTGGCATATCAAATTTTGTCTTTGGAGACTGCCAGCAATGAGGAGTTTGAGTAAAAGTGTTAGTAAATGTACTAATTGATTTTATTCTGGGCCACCAGAGTAAAGTCTAAAGTGAAAAAGTAAAAGTCATCCCTAACTGCATTAATATTGAAAAATATTTTTATGACAAATGTTGTTCTTTTGGCTGCTTCCTCTTCGTGGTCGCCACAGCGGATTATCTGGTCCGCATATTTGATTTAGCAAAGTTTTCATGCCAGATGCCTTTCCTGACACAAACCTCCCATTTTATCTGGGCTTGAAACTGAGACATCCACTGAGAGTTGGGTCTTCAGTGGATCGGTGAGCTCTCTGCTCAGGAATTGAACCAAGACCACAGCAATGAGATCGTGGGATCCTGCCACTCTACCACCAGGAGGCTGTTTGTTTATGACAAATAAAAATATTTTCTTGCAGTAATATACACATTATTATTTAATCAATCACATTAATATTTAATATAATCACATTTTACTGCAGTGGCACCTTCACACACAATTTTACAGTGATTTTGTCTCATTTTTTTTGGCAAATTTGCTCCTTTTTTTATAATCTTGAGCCTCTCAAGTGTTGCTTTGGCTTGTGCTTGGGATCCTTGCCCTATTGAAATGCGAATTTCTTCCCAAGTTTTAGTTTTTAAGCAGACTGAAGCAGGTTCTCTTGAAGCATTTCCCTATAGTTTGCAGTATCCATTTTTCATTCAATTCTTTTAATGATGAAATGTATTATTTTTGTTTCACTTAATTTGGTCTTTTCTTTCATTGAAAGGACAGTTTCCATCAAATTATAGATTTGGTCCAGTCATAATCTGTTCAATAAATGGGTTTATTTTTTGCTCTGGCTGCAACATTAATCCCCACTCAATCTGTTTAATAATCATTTCACCCTCAACAAGATGGTTTAGCTTATGTGTCTACTAAATTAGGCAGCAGCGTTTTTGTGTTTGTAAGTAGACAATGAAGGGCTCACAACCTCATCTCAGTGTGCAATATGTATAATGATGATAAAATTGACTCTGTCTCTGTCTTTATTTAGTGTGCATTAATACCTTAGTTAAATGCATTGCAAACATTCTATTTAAAAAATCACAACAATTTATTTTATTTTCTCTGGTGATCGGACCTACTTTCCTCTGGGCGTGTGTGTGTGTGTGTGTGTGTGTGTGTATATATATATATATATATATATATGCCCAAATTGAAGGCCATAATACTTTCTAGAAATACCCTTGTGGAAAGGCTGTTGTTCCCTGGAAACGATGTCAGTGCTGCTTATGATTGACATGGAACACTGCCTGTTATACATCTCACCCTCAGGAACAGTGAGAATCTAATGGATAACCATTGCCACAATGTCCTAAAGAACTGACACACCCTAGGACTAACTACACGTGTTCATAAACAACTGTTTGATAACTACTCGTACCACAAGGAGGGGTAATATTAACCTTGTACAATGTTGAGAAGTTACACAGTGAAACTAAAACAGGGAGCAGCATAGATTTTCATTAGGAGTATTCATCTAATCATGCCAATGAGGAGAGTTTAGTGTCCTCCTGCTCAAATGAAGAGTTAGTGCTCATTCAGACAGCAAGCTATAAAGTGAATCCCAAATAGTAGCTATGGAATTTCAAATGTCTCCATTTAATGTACAAAATAACTTATAGGAATGAAATGAGGTGATGGGGGTCTGTCACATGCTTTGGAGGATAAGATTATTATCAAATCGTTCATGTCTGGAAATATTCATATATGTGTTCAAATATATGTACAAAACCTACTCTTTCTCTGCTTTCATGCAGTACTTGGTAATTATTGCATTCTGTACAGTTTTAATATAGTCACTATTTTTAATGTTTGAGAATGTGTGCTTAACATCATTAAACCCCTATACAGGTGCCATGTAGCCTGGAGTTCTGGGACGAACTGAGGAGAGCCTTTGTGCCATATCGAGAGTTTAGCCTGTCTGAAAGCAATGTGTGTGAGCTCAAAATGCCTTCACTAAATTTCCACACTTATCAGAGTGACCTAGTGCCTTCTGATCTCTGGAGAGTTGTGGTTAACAATACAGCAGATGGAGCAGATGAGAGGTGTGTATTGGTAATGAAAATAACCGAATGCATTATTCTGCAGTTCAATTGAATAAATCTTCAGATCACCAACATTTAACAGTTATCTCGACAAATGTCAAAATGCTCTTAGGTTTTCATTGTGCGTGTGTGTATAGGAAATGTCTTCTGACATGTTTTTTTAAGAAATGAGACTCCTCACTGTAGCATTTAGGGACTATATAGCTTGTTACCTGCTGAAACATATCACTGCAGTAATCCAATGTATATATTCTTACCTAGTTGCTTATTTAAATCTAGGTGTTGATTTACAAGTTGAATTATTTGCAGTAAACACTGCTTATATCTCACCATATGAATCATAACTAAACTTTAATAGACTTTAGACTTTACTTGAAGCTCAGTGGTACTTTTGTACATAGCGATATCTTTGGTGAAATTTTACCAAATATCATATAATGTTTGTATATGAATGCTGTCACTAACTACAGCATATGTTAAATTTTAAATAAACTCTCCAAAATTTTTGGATTGACAATATAATAATATATTTTTACGAACTTGACAAGTAGTATGGCGACTGCCTATGCATTTTTCACATTTGTGATTATACTATTCACAACCGAGCAATTTTGACAGGGGTGTAATTGTGTTGCTAGATGCATCAAAGACCTGCTTAGACATCACAATTTGGTTATTGTCAAAGATTTGTCACAGGAAAAAAATCCTTATTTTTCCAACTTCCAACATCATGTATGTAAATTCACTTATAGCGTCAAATGCACTTTGCTTGCTGATGTTCTGTTTCTCCTGGAAATAATTTTACTACATTCACTATTACTGAAGTACACTGCAGTTGCATTACTATTTATACAGCATGCTTCTGTCGTCATTTAGTTCAGAAAGTGAGTCGGGTTCCCAGTTACACTGCGAGCAGTTGGTATCTCCTACTGCCCTGGCAGCGTGTATGCAGGTCGACTCCTGTTTTGCACCATGGCTTGTGCCATCACTGGGTGTGTCTGTGAAATTGGCCCATCTGGAGCTGCATCTGTGCCATCACCTGGAACAGCTTGGTAAAGGTAACAGCCACAGTCACCTAAACTCCTTATTAAACACATGGAAATCTGCATCCACTGTCAATGTTCTGTTGTGTGTTTCAACAGTCTTCTTCCTTTGTCCATAGTGTTTACATTTAGTCATTGGATTTCCTCATTTTCAAACTTTACTACATTCAGAGATTAGGGCCTTAAGGATGGCCACCATAAAGTTTTCATCTACACAATTTGTTATAAGGCATATGCAAAAGATTGTATACAAAATGCTTAGACAAAAAAAAAAAACATAGCAAGTGTCAATATCTTATGATAGTTCTTATTATGAAATTATTACAAATCGAATATAAGATTATTCAGCTTGTTTTTATTTGCATTTATTTATTTAATTATACCGCACGCACACACATATATACCTATGTGAATTCTTCATTGACATAATTATTCAACCCCTTAAAGACTACCACTCTGAAGAACAGAGGTTCAATGAAGTGTTTTCAATCAGGTATTGAAAACACCTGTGGATATCAGGGAGCAGCAATAAAGCCTAATAAGCACCAATTAGGCAGCTTTAAAATGACTGTGATACTCAGCTCCTTCTAGACATTTACTGGTGTGGTTACAAACATGGTGAGGTCAAGAGAATGGTCCAGGAAGACAAGAGAACAGGTGATTACTCTTCACAGGAAGGGCAATGGCTATAAGAAGATTGCAAAGATGTTAAACATACCAAGAGACACCATAGGAAGCATCATTCGCAAATTCAAGGCAAAGGGCACTGTTGAAACGCTACCTGGTCGTGGCAGAAAGAAGATGCTGACTTCGACTGCTGTGCGCTACCTGAAGCGTAGAGTGGAGAAAAGTCCCCGTGTGACTGCTGAGGAACTGAGAAAAGATTTGTCAGATGTGGGTACTGAAGTTTCTGCTCAGACAATACGGCGCACCCTGCGTAATGAAGGCCTCCATGCCAGAACTCCCAGGCGCACCCCCTTGCTGTCCCCAAAGAATAAGAAGAGTCGACTGCAGTATGCCAAAAGTCATGTGGACAAACCACAGAAGTTTTGGGATAGTGTTCTGTGGACTGATGAAACAAAATTAGAACTGTTTGGGCCCATGGATCAACGCTATGTTTGGAGGAGGAAGAACAAGAAAAGAACACCTTGCCTACTGTGAAGCATGGCGGGGGGTCAATCATGCTTTGGGGCTGTTTTGCTTCTGCAAGTACTGGGAAGCTTCAGCGTGTGCAAGGTACCATGAATTCTCTTCAGTACCAGAAGATATTGGATGACAATGTGATGCAGTCCGTCACAAACCTGAGGCTTGGAAGACGTTGGACCTTTCAACAGGACAATGATCCCAAGCATACCTCCAAGTCCACTAGAGCATGGTTGCAGATTAAAGGCTGGAACATTTTGAAGTGGCCATCGCAGTCACCAGACTTAAATCCGATTGAGAACCTCTGGTGGGACTTAAAGAAAGCAGTTGCAGTGCGCAAGCCTAAGAATGTGACTGAACTGGAGGCTTTTGCCCATGATGAATGGGCGAAAATACCCGTAGATCGCTGCAAGACACTTGTGTCAAGCTATGCTTCACGTTTAAAAGCTGTTATAACTGTAAAAGGATGTTGTACTAAGTACTAAGATTGAATGTCACTTGGGGGTTGAATAAAACTGATAATGATGTGAGCTCAGAAAAGACATTTGTGGTTATTTCATTATAAATGTTATGTTATATTTGTCTGACCTACATGTGCCTCTTTGATTTAATTGTAAGCAGGATGACTGAATGATCATAATCAATGTCAAACCGACCAAAACAATCAATTTCAGTGGGGGTTGAATCATTTTGAACACAACTGTATACACACAAACATAGTGTGCCATATATCCGCTATACATCATGCAGGCCCAAAGTTTACATTTATTTTTAATGACGTTGTGTGGTCACATAAACATGCAAAATTGTGTTAGCAACTGGCAACAGGAAGTCTGGCTTATAAACCAAACTTTTATATACTGGTTCTAGATGATTAATTGAATTAAACCCAAATAATGTCAGCATGATATTCCTGATGCTGAATTGCAGTGGAAATGTCAGTATCATGAACAATGTCCTTATCGCAATCAGTTTGACATAGTCACTGTACATCATGCCGAAAGTTCAAATCTTTAAGTACTGGGACACATTCACATAAGGTATGAGCATTGAGGCTCTATAGCTTATTAGCACCCTGTTACAATTTCTTGGGTATACAATATAGCATAATTGCACCAAATCTTTGTATTCACATCAGTCTCTTTTATAAATTTCACTTACATTTACTTTGCCCAGCAGGACATCTGGCATTTCTGTCTGGGTGCATTTTGTGCGTACCAAACTTTTAAATAATTCTCATATGTGATTCATTGGTTTCAATCCCAATCTAGTCAGCGTAAAATGCCCATGATTAAAAATGTACATTTTGATATGTTCATAGGTTTTGCCATGTTGAGTGTATTAATCATGCCATCCAAAAGTGAGGTATAATTACATAACACAGTGTACCTTAAACTTTACATGCTTGTTTAATCATATGTCACTTAGACATAACGTACAAATAGTAAATTAATTTTTATGGTACAACCAGCCAGCAACAAGGCTTTTCAGTGAGGCTTATATTATAAACCTTGGAAACAAAAAAAGGTTGTCAGCAATTTGCAGTGTTGCAATTTGATAATACATTGCTTTAAATGATTAATACTGTTTCCATAGTATCAATTCAGATATCATGTAAACAGGGAGTATTGGTATTGCATAATTCCAGAGACACATACGTGTATCATAAATAATTTTCATAGCACCTCAAACTGGTTGAAGAATGTAAAGTTAATAAACCATTTGAATGTCTTTTAGAGTGTGGAAAATAGTCATAGCACATACAGCCAGAATGATGTCAATATAGCTATTATATTGAAGTCATTGATGTCAATATATCCATTATATACTGAAAGTTAATGTGAAATCTGTATTGTTATTGCCATTCCACTATATATCATGCAGCGAGGTTCAAAATTTACATTTAATGTTAAATGATGCATCATTATAACATACAACAAAACTTTTCTTGAAACCATTGGTGCTTTGTCCCATCACTGCTTGCAGCTATATTTCTTTCTTTTTTTCTCCTAAGCTCCATCCCAGCGGCTCCGTCCCTTCCTTCCAGACAGGAAGTTGCCATTTGTTCAAGAGTTTGCGGTGGTGTCTCTGCGAGAGCCAAAGGCGTTTGTGCGAGACTGGAGTGATGGGGCTCAACTGGGACAGGAGCTGCACTTTTATTCTACACTTCACTGCCAATTGGTCGACTACCGGAACCTCACCCTCTTGCCTCTCCTGCAACCATTTAGCCTACAGGGCCATGCCACAAATAAATACACACACTCCCAGCAAACAGAGCTGATGCTCCATTTCAGTGTGTTATTAGAACCCATGTTGATTACGGTGGGGCAGCACATTATACATACATTGGACACAGCAGTGAAAGCATGGCAACAGGTGAGACACACCATTTATGGAAATATTTCAATGGTACACTATATGACCAAAAGTCATCTCACCTACTGTATGTGTGAGTTTTTGCAGGCCAGTGCGAGATTTTACTCAGGTCTTTGATTAACTGTTTGCTAAGGGATCTTTGCTGAACATTTTACACTGGCCAAGTCAGTCACCAGACCTGTATGGAATATACAGCAAAAAATTAAGTGGTATTTTTAATACTTCTGTTCAAGTAATTTTGCTCCCATAACAATTGGGTGGTTTGTCATGATATGTGTCATGATTGAAGTTGATCAACACATCTAGATGTAAATCTTGGTCTTATTGCCCCAATATATTTGGAGAAAACTGTATATTATAGGTTCACAACTGTCAATAAGGTCCATGGTGCTTTCCAGTTTGCTGCATATTTTCTATGCATAGCTATACATTTCTATTAAACAAAAGTAAAAATCATCCATGATCACAAACTGAAAAGCTCTCACATAGATATAGTTGTGATCTATTGAAATATTTACATTCCAAGGACTGTCTACTGTTATTATCTCAAAAAGGTTTGTGTGTGTTTGTGTTTTTGTTTGTTTCTTCTTAATATGCAGAATCTGAGACCAGAGGCAGAGGAGCTCATTTTCTGTCACTATGTAGTCTGTAATGACACACAGGAGACACTATGTTTTGGTCAGCTGGATACAGATGAAAGTGTGGTTCTGTCCAGTGGACAAAGCCACCAGTATTGTTGGAGATCCCACAAAGCCCCACAGGTAACTGTCTCTCCCTGGCATTTACGTTTAGTATTTATTATTTCTTTTTTTATGGATTTGTGCACCTACTAACAACAGAATTTCATTCAGGTGCTTGATGGTTTTTATTTGGTTTTAACATGACTGCCTGTCCAATGGTAGCAGACACACACACACACACACAAAAAAACAAAAAAAAACAAACATACATTAATTGCAAATTATATACATTAATTTTAAGACCCAGCATTAACAGCATATCATGATGCCATTTTTCCTGGTGAGGTTTGCTGTAGCAGTAGGTGAAGAAAATTTATATTATGAGTCATGGATTCCAGGCTCCTTTTGGGTAAATGTTTCTATATCAACTGTAAGATACAATCTCACCAGAAGCCTCTAGGTGTGCATCCACATCTCATGCTGTCTTTTACAATAAACTATCTATTTATCTATTTATTTTAAGTTCAAAAGGTATTTAAAGTTGGGCAAGCTGAATTTCATCTCTGCAGTTTCAAGCTCTTCAGCAAAATCTTCACTTGTATTTTAGATCATGTATAAACTCTCACAGAGCTCCTTCAGAGACCAGATCACATGCAGTAGCAACCCAGATAGCCCATAATCCTTCAGTAACTTCCACAACAAATGTGAAGCACATGATTGTAGGCACATAATATAACCCACTGCACATTTAGACTTCCATGACCCCTCAACAGCTGTGTAAATGTGAAGAGCTGGTCCAGGTTTTCATAGCTTATGTTGAACCTGCATTCTTCCTCCTGAATTCTAGGATTCTAGGTTCCTAGAACACGTTTTCTATCTTACTGAATCTGATCTAACTAGAAGTAAAACATTCCACTCTTTCTAGAAAAAATGCTCCAAAAAGTTTCTTGGAAAAATCTCCTGTGCACAGTCCTTTTCAAGTCATTCCACAGGCTTTCCATAGGATTTTGAGCTGGGCATTGTCTAGGGCACCAATAGATTTGGACCTATCCATTATTTCCCTGTCTTTTGAATAGAGTCTCACTCCCAGCTGAAAAGCCATCCTTCATTGTGGATATGGTGTGTGATCTTTGTGTTCTTTCATAAAAATGACCAGAACACATTTTGCTTCATGGTTGTAGGCAGGAATAGATGGTTTCGTTTTGAGAGGGCTTTGTTTAATACACCCCACCCAATAACTTCCTGAACTTTTAAATTCCATGGTTTCACATTCTCAGCACAACATGTTGCTTGGCTGTGCATAAAATCTTTACTCTGATATTTATTAATAAAAGAAATGATACTCTTTTGTGTATAAGGGGTAATTAGTAGTAGGGCGAGGAGGAAGAATTTATTTTGTAGGTTTTTTTATTTATTACCCTTAATACAAGAAGGTATTTCATTTTATTGTGGGGGAATAAAGGCGATTCTAGACATGCACCCATGGTGTAAATGTGTGTGACTCATATTAGTGGAGACGCATCTCTAGTGGATTGAATCTCTTCAAACCAAAACAAAGTTGACTTAGCTGAGTACCTTGCATATGCTCATACATATGTTTTTTCTTTGCCTTTTTCCTTCTAATGTATTCTCTCTCCCTTCCTCTTACTCTTATTGGTGGCCTTGAGGATTGTCTCTTTGTTTCAGAGGATTGTACAATGCATGTGGTTTTGCTTGAACCTAAAAAGGTTTATTCCATTTTCTGTTTTACAAAAATGCTGTCTTATGTCAACATCACGGTGTCCCATTTACAGTAGATTAAGATAAATACAATTGGGTTTTCTGACAATTTTTGCCATGAGATTTCCAAAACTGTGTGTGCACTTTCCACAGCTGCTGCATGTCTGTATTGAAGGCTGGGGTAACTGGCGCTGGTCAGAGCCCTTCAGTATTGATAATGTGGGCACAATGGTCAGATGCATACAACGGAAGAACCAAATTGCTTCACTCATTATTAAAATCCAGCAGCTGAGTGGAGTGCAGAAGCAGGTACAGCACCTTTACCCTGTCCACTGCATAAAACACTGTTGTTTGGCAAACAATTGCATTTCTCACTTGCTAGATTATATGCCTCTTGCTACTAATTTAATACTGTTCCTAGTAGGTATTTGTGCAGGGAACACCCAGTGTCATTCTTCATTCTGTCCTTTTAAAGACAGCAAAACCTTATGTTGCCATAAGCATATACAGTGCTAGAATATAGAAAAACCTCTAATATGTCGTCAACTTGTTCATTCAATGTCTAAAATAATTAGTGCTTTTCTTAAAGATCAAGGAGCCCATATATAGTATTAGATTTACTTAAATTTGTTGTAGGGTGTAATCATTTTTGCAACACCTCATTTGAATGAAATGGATTATTTTTCTTATTCTAAAGATTTAGTTAGGTGACCACACTCGTAAAATGTTATAAAAAACTTAATTTTCAAAGAGGGTGTACTCATTTATGCCGAGCACTGTATGAATGATCTGTCATTCTTTCACAGTTTGTCAGCAAGATGCCTTCACGTTGCCTTGGACAAAGAAATTACTAACTAAAAGTGAAAACCAAACTAATAATAATGATAATAATAAATTTTAAAATAACTCATGACGTGTGACTTTCACCATTTTAAAAATATAGCCTAAATGATAATCTGAGCTAAAGTTCTGACACTTGTGCAAGATACTTAACATCAACAGCTTACAGTTGTAAATAAACTGTTGGAGCACACGGGAATACTGATTCCATCTGTGCAGTAACATTGGAGAACTAAAGTCGCACGGAAATTATTTGTGTACATACATTTCTCTACACAGAAGACTTATTGCCTCATTGTGAGAAAAAGTAATGTAGTAACACAAGCAGTGGACAACCTTACTTCAAACACTGATTATCAAAACCCATTCTCTTAATATCTCTGTCTTTCTCCTTCAGATTATTATCTGTGGAAGGCAGGTTATATGTAACTACTTGAGTGAGGTGATTGAGGTGCAGTTGGTACAGCGCTGTGTTGGGTTGGAGGGCCAAATGCAGATACGAAAGCTACAATCTTCTGTTGAACCAGAGAGCAAGTTACCTTCATATGTGCTGGAGGACTCTGAGGTGACTGGTCTCTGTGTACGTCAACAAAAAGATCAGGAATGGTCCCAGGATGTATATCTTAAACATACATCTGTGAACAACAGCTGTGTACTTCAGGTATGTAATGGTATGATGATGGATTGATGATGTGTCTGTCAAAAATGAGTTAAGATTGAGCACTAATTGGGAATGATTATGTTTGCCATGCAGAAACTATTTATTCATAGCCCAGAGCATTATTAAGCTACAATTACGTTACACAACTCGGTTCACTTTTTCAATACATTCTTTCTTACATGCAATGGTTCACTGGTTACTACCAAGAGTGATTCATTGCACATTCCTTCCAGTGCGCTGGAATTTTCACTCCCTAAAAAAACATCATAGTACAAGGTTGCATGCTATATTCACTTACTGGAAATGGGTGACTCTCACCCCCTGTATGAAACGGTTTCAGCTCTGAGCTGCTCCTTCAGTGACAGACTGTTACATCCTAAGTGTCTGAAGGAGAGATATAGACGGTCCTTTCTCCCTGCTGCTATTAGACTTTACAATCAGAGCTGCTCCCAGTGAACCAGTCACCATAATACACACTGTTATTACTGTTTTACTGCAATAATAAACAATAACAAAGTATTTTAAACATGTCCAATAACAGTAATTTTGAAAAATGTGCAATTTTACCTATGTACAATATGTCTTCAGTTTAGCAACTACTCTTTTTATACATTTTTGTATTTGTATATACTGTATATTATATTATGTCTTTATTCTTTTTGGCTGCTGTAACAGAGAAATTTCCCCATTGTCGGACGAATATTTTTAAAAGGGCAGACAGACTTTCTTCCAATTTTGTCTATGAATATAAGTGGCTTGATAGCAATGTTTTAGCTCTCAAATGATTACTTATGTTAGTGATTTTTAATTTATTATATTTAGTATAATATTTATCTTAGAATATAAAATTTATCTTATAATAATATTTATATTAGTATATATTTATCCATTTATATTTAATTTAGTTTATTTGTATGTTATTTGTTATACATGTGTTCTGTTGGAGTCATAGCCTGGTCTGATGAATTCCGTTTAGATGTCAAGCACAGAATTTGGTGCTGCTGATGTTTGCTGCTAATCCATGGACACAAACTGCTTTGCATCTCTATTTCATGCTAGTGTAATCTTGTGGAGAATGTTTTCTTGGCACAATTTGGCCTTTTAATACCAATTAGTGCTACAGACATATTGAGCATTGTTGCTGACCATGTACATTCCATCATGGGCACAAATTACCCATCTTTTTATGACCTCCAGCATGATTATGCATCATGTCACACATGCTAATATCCTACAAGAAGTCACATGGTGACTGTATGACACAATTGTACTATAAAATACCCTGGTCAACCGCTGCAGAGAACAGTGATGGTTAGCTGATTTTCATAGGATATGACTTCCACACTCATACAGCTGAGATGAGCAATGTTAATTGTATGAAATCTGGAAAAGGAGCATGGTGACAGGCAGCAGCTGCACAGACATGCTGGAGCAACACAACAATTCCATGAATTGTAGATAATCCTTGTAGGTTGTCATCATAGGTGAGGGTCTTGTCTGCAGGTTAAAGTTATGACATCCACCACACAGTGGACCAACTTGAACATTTACTTACTGCATATCTATGCCATAAAAGGTTATCTGATGAACAAATTACCACCATTGTGTGCACACTTCACATAGCAGGTTCCCCTTCATGGCATATTGCAAGATCCTCTGGTAGATATGACCCTGGGTTTAGCCACAGGGTTAATTTTGCATCATCTGGAAACTTCCATTATTATTTGACTATAGTTTTAGGTTTTTTTCCCCACAGTTTTTATGACTGTTTCCTTTGGCTGACTTGTTCAATATAATTTTTTTAGTATATTAGTAGTTTGTTAGTTTTTCAGCACATTCCAAATTGATGTATTGGCTATGCCCATGCCTGGCAATTCAGAGGGGTGATATAAAAATCTGTTTATTATGATTTAAAGACATAAAAAATATCAATTTGCAGACATTATCAAGTTCAAGCAATATCAGTCTGCCCCCAGGTGGTCCAGTGGCAGGATCTTATTAATCAATATTATCTTATTATCTTATTAATAGGATCTTATTAAGCAATATTAATCTATTAATATTAGTAATACTCTAGTGTACTCTAATCTTGTAATACTTTAAATTCCAAGTATGTGCAAAATAAGAAAAATTAAATAATTCTAGCTTTTAACTGGTAAGAAGGGTTTTTCATAATGCCATAACATTGTTTGTATTGTATAATACCCTTTAGCATGTGTTATCTTTATTTGTTGGTAAGCACAATCCTTTCATGTGTTTTGCTTCCTGTAGTTCCCGTCTTCTTCTGGGTTCTTGGTGTCTGTCTGCTGCACAATAATAACTCTGGAACCCAACTCAAATATGCAGCAGAGAGTGGTGAGTGTATCTATACATACACAGTAAGGATATTACCAAACATACTGTAAATACATAAATTTCCCCTCTATTTTAAAACATTCAAAGGATGTCTAGTTGAGATTAATTGAGTGTGCGTATAGGAACTTGGACTAAGGGAGCAACAAAAAAGGTTGAAATAGAGAGAGATTTTAGAATGAGTGAGCAGTCAGATATAAACTTATATAATCAGAGCCTACATCTTCATGCATCCTTGGTAACTGCCTTGGTAAGCCTTGCCCAGGTTGCAATGGTTTATGTTTGCCTGCTTAATTTACAGTTAGAAGTTTGGTATGTGGTAGTGTTTTTATTTCTGATTTAGGCCACACATCAAAATACAGACATCTATTTGGAGCACTAAACCAATATTGATTTATTTGTGTGTTAACACGGGTTTCCTTCCTACAGGTGGTTTTCAGTCCTCTGTTTATAATGCGGAGCCATCTCCCAGACATTGTCTCCGTGCAGGTAGAAAAGAGGAGTCTGGGGCAGAAGGAATGCCAGCTCATACAAGGTCAAGGGCAGGAACAAGCTCTGTACAACTTGGAGCCAAACATAACACACCACCTCAGCTTTCAAGCCAGGTACATGACCCACAACACTTCACTTACAGAGGTCTCTCACACATCTCACCTTTTCAATTTCACTTCAATCATTTCTGTGTAGTTATGCTCAGTCATAAAAGGGCATGTTTAGAAGGATTTCCAGATTTCAGGTACCGTACATACTGTATATTTCGGTTTTTGTTTATAAGACTAAAAACTGCAAGGTGTGCATGGTGGATGGACATGTTTTGGGTGGCCTGAGTCTTGGCGGGGCACACACAAGCCAATAGTGCAGATATAGCACTATCCTGATGCTTCTTGCCATCAGTGGTGACACGCCACCTGCATACATCTTATGAATATCCTTGGTTCTAGATAGAGGCCAAAGACTACACCTTTGAATGGGGATGTCTGCCCTTGAAAGACAAACCTCAGAAAATATCTTTATTTTGGAGCAACGATAACAAAAAAATTAACGTATGCATCACACAGTTCCACTGTCATGACCCATTCTGTTATTGTACGGTAAAATGTTCGTCTGACAGTATGATTGGTTGCATCTTTGGGTGCAGGTTCTCCACTATTCTGCATCTTTGGCAGTTTCCATACACATTTAGTGGCTGTAAACCTTCATGTATATGGGTGCAGAGGATTGCACCCATACTGTACATTATTTACTGTAACGTGTCACTCAAATGAGGGTGGGTTCCCTTCTGAGTCTGGTTCCTCTCAAGGTTTCTTACTCGTATCATCTCAGGGAGATTTTCCTTGCCGCTGTCGCCTATGGCTTGCTCATTAGGGATAGGAATAGATATACAGTATAGTATTTTAAATTTTAAGTTAATATTTTTTCAATAAATTTGAAATTTTAATTGTATATATTAATTTATTTATTTTTATCTTTTATTTTATCTTATTATTATTATTATTATTATTTTATAATTATTTCATTTAGACAATGGTACAAGCTGCTTTGAGGCAATGGGAATTGTTAAAAGCGTTACCCAAATAAATTGAATTAAATTGAATTGAATTTTTTCTTTCAAAAACTCAAAAAATACAAACCAACAGAAATGCAGCCCAAAGGGGGCCATTACTGCCTTGAAACTTTTAAACTTATCCACGGTTAAGCCTGGGTGAAAAACAGTTGACGACTGAACAATTAATAACCTTTGTTATTAGTAAACGTGGTTACTTTGATCATAGATACAGATAAGTCTAAAAATATTCTCAATGTTGTTAAAAAAAAGTTTCCTTGGTCTCAGCACAAGACAGCATCCCTGATTCTGGTTAGGAGGTTAAAAAAAATCTTTGCTTCCTGGTGAATTTTGACCACATTATATGATAGAATATGCCATAATTTAAACATCAGAATGGTGCATGTGTTTTTCTACATATATGTATTTGTTTGCATATGAAACTGTCATATTATACTGTCATGTTATACTACCTTTTTTGTTGCAGAGATATTACAAAAGGTGGTTAGAGTTTTATAGTCTCTATTAATTTGATTAAGCATGTGCATTGATGTGTATGTGTATTACAGTGAAGAAAGAGATGCCTCCCACTGTGCTGTACCAATCTCCTCAAATCTTATCAAGCAAATTGTGAATAAAGCGGGCCCAGAGAATACTGAAAACCTCAACAAACTCCTGGAACACTTCTATGGCCCCAAAGGTTGTGACTCACCATCCTGGCCCTACACCTACAAAAACCCAGACAGGTAGAAACATACACAGAACAACATGTACTGAAGACTGTGTGTGAGAGGCCTAATAATATACTTTCTGTATGTGAGCAATCGAATTTTTTTGAGTTCTGTGTCATTGTTTATTTAAGTGACCATATACTGTATACTTTATATAGCAAAGTTTCAGATTATCAAATATGTCAAATCTTCCGGTGCGTGCATCTTTGTTGTTCCCTATTATGCACACAGTCAGATGTACGGTCACTGAGTCTTGAAAGAGGCAAAATAGGTAGGTCACATACGGTATAAACAGCAGCAACAACAGCAGCTTGTTTGCCAGATGTGTGATGTGTGTATGCTAACATTGTGCAGCAGCTAACAGGAAGCTCCAGTACCAAAAAATATGGTTCTGGCAATTCAACCTCAATTCAAATAATCATTAATAATCAAGAACAAAGGGAAAGAACAGTGTGACTCTGAATATGTGCTAAATTTGAAAGTCTGGTCCCAAAAAAGGTAAATGGGGTGTCAAAACATCTTGAGTATCACTGTTTACTAGAGATTTTTACCTCTTATTATTTACGAAAATACTGGATTTCTTGTTAATTGTCCTTGAAATTTGGTAAAACAGCACAAGAATACTTGCAGGCATGTTTTTTTTAAACCAAAGATGCAGAGTGTATTTCTTTAACCATGTGCATGATGGACTTTTGTCTATGCAGTCAGGAGACAGGGCCCGTAGCCCAGTGGGACAGTCCCATGCAGGTGCGCTTATGTGCATGGAAGACCGGTTTGAGCACTCTTCTCGTGGAGTTGTTACCTTGGGCTCTGCTCACCAACCATTCACAGTGGGACCTCTGGCTTTTTGAGGATGAGAGTATTGTTCTCCAGATTCCTGCTGGCAAGACCATTGTTCCCCCAAATTTTAAGGTACCCTGGTTAAATTGGCTAATTGGATAAAAAATCTGCCTTTGTGTCTCTGTAAGGAAAAGAGAGTGAGAGATAAAGTCTTTATTAGTATGCTGTTTAAAGACAAAATGTCTCAGGTTCCTGTGTCTGTTTCTATTTCCAATTTCTTTTACTGTGGGTCTGAGTTAGAAGGCATTTCAAATTGGCCTTTATTGGCCCCACACTAATACAGTTCACAAGTCAGAAGCAGTGCATCTGCTACATGATCTAACCTCACCACGCTGGACAGAAGTGGGCGGAGCCAAAATTCTGAGCCTAGATGAGGAGGGACATGTGGATGCTGATATCATTCTTGGAGCCCTACCCAGACAGAAGGTTTGTGAAAGAGACACCTTCTGTTATGCCGAATATGCTTTTTCAAATATCTGTGATTAATAATAACAGTCTTTATTTGAATATCACCTTTTGCTTTGCTTCAATATCTTATGGTGCCTTGCATGCAATAGTAGAATAGTGTAGAGCAGAAAATCTTCCTTATCCAAAAATGGGCAAATATGTACTGTATACAGGCTAATATACAGGCGCTATTGTCAGGTGATAACAGTGTATCATACTGTATGATATGAAGCTAATCTTGGTCAAACTATGTGCACTTTTATCTTTTAAAGAGGACTTTATTCAAATGCATTTTTGGCCTAGACTTTATGTTTGGGTCCTGAACACTAATTGGAAGGCATTTCCGGTTTCTGAGCGCTTTTTCTTGCTATTGCAATTTTTTCAATACAAAACAAAAACTTAACATCCATGGTTTGGGTGGTCTTTAAATTACATCAAATGCAAATTAATTTTGTTTTGCAAATCCAGTGATATTGAGGAGTAAAAGTTAAAAAGACCTAAACACATATTGTGTTTTCATGTAAAGGCAAACCACTTCATAAACAGACCCAACACTCGTATATTATTCATTTATTTATTAATCCACTTGTTCGCTCATACCTGTGGCCAGTCTAGACCTGCTGAAATGTGGGAAATCAAATGTCCCATGCAAATACAGGAACTTATTAACGGAAATAAACCAAACCAAAACCAGTAACCAAAATTCAGTATTGAGTCCAGAAACCCTGAACCTGTGAGGCAAAATTCATGAACAAAATTGTTCATCAAGCCAATATAGATTAGTGATGCACTCTTTTCTGCACATAGGTGGGATTGAGGTTCCAGATCAGTAGGTGCTGAATGTGAAAGTTCGTTGCTAACTAAGCTGTATTCATAATAGAGTTGAAATAATTTTTTAAAAAGCTGCCTAAATTGATAATGCAAAGTAACATGACTCACTTTTTGTGTCATCTCAACCCCAAACAGCTGTGCCAGATCTGTGTGTCCTCCACAGTGAGGTTTGGGATTCAGATCTTACAGATTGAGGATAAAACCATTCTGCTAAACAACACAAAGTATACCATTAATTACAGAGCACTTCTTTCTGAACATCTAATGTCTACAACTGACCAGGTAATGTGCATATACACTTATACGTCTTTTAATTAATAGGTAATTCCCCTATCTTTGTCCCATTTGCCTTACTGTATGCTGCTTACAATTTAGCCATATAGTCCCTCGCACACAAGTGTGTGGACGCTGGATCCTGGGTCAGAGGCTGGCGGTCCTTCTAGATGTGCAGTGCCTTGCTGGGATGTGTTTAGAGAGAACCCCACAGAAGAGCTTTCCTCTATGTTACCACAAAAGCGAATTCTTCTCAGCTGCATGGCAGAATCCAAGCAGGATGACAAATTATGGAGCCTACCAGTCCCTGTACAGTCAGACTTTCCTAGACAAAGTGTGGCTGTGCCCATACAGCAGAATGCTGACAACCTCCTCGCCACCAGGTGGGTTATCGTTTGCATGGTATGATATCAGTGAGTCTCTGTCATATCTAATCTTTTCGAAACCTGGTATTGAGAGTCTCTGGGAGAGCGAGAATGCTTTATTAATCAGCTTAGTGTATATGTTTTAGGGCCCTGGTTGTGACCTATATGGAGCATTTGGGAATCAACTATATAGCTGTGAATGAGGACCCCTGTCCCCGTATGCTGATCCATAACCGTTGTCCTATAGCCCTGCTGCTGAAGGAAAACCTTAGAGGTACAGTTTGTATGCATATACATCTTGGAAGAAGCTAATTTTGGAAAAATTAGCTATGAAGTGTGTAGCAAAGGCTCAGTATGCTGTAAATGTAATGTTTTGTGTTTTTGCATGTTTACACTTATTATACATATCAGAAGCTGCTAGGGCAGAGGTTTTCTGTAAGAGGCTGCCCCCTCTGAGCTCTGTGCACCATGAGCTGTACTACCATTCGTCCACTTTCCCTGAATGCAGACAGAGAGATACTCTGCCCAAAGTTGTGCTCAGCATCGCCTCTGATGCACCCAACAATGTGGCCACTCCTACCACACTCAAATGGACTGATGGCATTGACATCAACAACACTGGCACACAGGTACTAACCCATGTTTATTTCAGTAGTAACTCACTGCTCCTTATTGGTGGAGAGCTGTGCTTGTTTTGCTTTGTACTAAATTTAGCATTTCATTCTTAAAAGATACTTGTGTTGTAATTGCGCTTGTCCTACAATAGTTTTTAGACCGATCATGCTCATAGTGCATAACCTAATGAACAAGTATCAAGCTATATTTTTTGATAGTCTTTATTGTTTTAAAGCACTTCTGTAAATTGCTATGAATATATGGCACCTGCCAAATGCCATAAATGTAAATGCTTTTTATTTTCTCCATGCCTCATTGATAAACATATTTCAGAGTCATTCAGAGTTGCATGTATTGTTTGAATGCATTTGCTGATATGCTGAATATATAATTAAGTACAGTCTTTTGTTTTATATACTCATGAGTATACAAATATAATTGAAGTTTAATTAGAAGTAAATAGATACTGAAATTAATTTCTCCCGCTGAAAATTTTTGTCATATACAGTTTATTTTATACATCCTATACAGTTTATATTTCACTCATTAATTTGAAGCATTGTATTGTCACTCATTGTATTGGCATTGTAATTCATTGGCGTCTTGAGAGACCATGTTTGCTAGAATTTGCAGTGCCGTGCAACAGCTTTTCTTTTGTGCACACTATATGATTTTGGTGCTCGAGAGTCAACTCGGGTAGCACTGATTACCATCCATCTTTGGGCATGAGAGGGCAAAGGCAAACTATAAGAACATTGAGATTCTTCTATAAGGATTAGTCAAGCCAGTATAGGATTAAGGAATGACAAAAATAAAAACAAACATTCCTGATATTCACAAAATAAAGAATAGCTGTTTGTTTTCGCTACTCTTCCAGTTCTATTTGCAGTCTGCCAGAAAAGTCTCTTCTTTTTTTTTTCCATGTTCCCATACAAAATTGTAACCCTCAATGATAGACTGTTGTCATGTTTGTTTCTGTGAGGAAGCTGGTCTTAAGGATCAGGTGCACTTCATCAAGGATCAAGGCATACACGCTGCTATATCCACAAAACAACTGCGTGATCATGTCACGTACTATGAATGGGTCAGAGATTCAGAGACTTTGAAAGTCATGTAAAATGCACTTAGTTTAAAACCTACAGGTCATAATGTGTTTATTGGTAAAGCAACACAGGCAGCTGGCTTCAACAAGAGTACTCAATTTTTTAGGTATTTTATGTAATATTTGTTTTTGAGTTAAATATATATCTCATAAGATTAATGAGATTTTATTTACACCTTTATTTGAACCCTACATTTCAACTGATTAAAAATATTTAATGTTAGATTACATGCCAGATGTTTTTCTTGCTGCCCAATTGTGTTCTAGTTTGTTTAAACAATTAATAGCTCTTAAGCAATTAGTAGCCTTTGTTGTTTATGAATAATATCCGATACAAAGACCAGAGGGCTGTCTATAAAAGAAAGGCAAGCAATTTTGAACCTTAAAAAAGGGGGAGAATCAGTCAGCGCAATTGTAAAAGCATTGGCAGTACAGCAATTTGGAATGCCCTGAAAAAAGAAAGAAAACACCAAACGAGTGTACGAGCAAACAGGCATCAGGCAAGTGGTTGTCCAAGGACAACAACAGAAGAGGTTTACAGAGACCTTGTGAGAGCTGTGAAGAAACCCCATGTCAGTGGGTTGGTGTTATTTACTTTAAAATCTGTTTTGATCATCAAAAAAAATATTCTTGTATAAAGTGGAAACCATCAACATCTCAGTGACAGTTAAGTTTTCCAAGTCCCATGGCTGAAACTGTTTGATAGTTGGAATGATGTGTTTGTGGTGATACAGTATGCTTTGATTTCACTAAGCATGATGCTATGCATGATGAAACAACTTTACCTTACCTCTTTAGTCTAGAGGAACTTTTGTGGTTTGTACAGATGCAATTTTGCTGAGCTAAGTCATGCTACAATATTAATTTGGAGAGAAAGTCATACATGTTACGTCTTTCCTGATTTATTTTCTGTTTAGAGTTAGATTTAGGCGTAGCACATCTTGTACCTGAATTATTGTATCTATGGAAGGTCCTCACAAGGATACTAAGGCAACTTGTGTTGTGTGTTCTATAGGTTGCAGTCTTGCCAGGTTTTGGCTGTTTATATATTACTGTAGCTTACCAGAATGGCACCAGTATCCTCACCCTTGCACCGGAGAGCTGTGATGATGCTGTGATCAACCAACACACAAGGTACACAACACAAACCAACATAATATCCAAATAATACACTCAAACCAAAATATACACAAAGTATATTAATATTAGATTTTCATAGAAGCCAAACTTTGGCTTCATAGAAAGAAAATTTGCATAACCAGAGCCATGCTAATTTTAACACAGGTTCCACAAACACAAGTGCACTAAAACATCTTAAAATATAGCCAGTGATTAGCTTGTTCCTCTGTAGAAATTTAGTTAGTGGATTTCCTTGTCTTTCACATTGGCTTTGTACCAATCGTTGATGCTGTATTTATATTTCTCATGTTTTTGTTTGTCTGTTTGCTCTCTGACAGAGTGTCTAATCAGATGCTGTCCTTCCATGTGATATTAAATGAAGTTAGCATGGCACTTTGTGATGACATCACGAGTCCGACTGGCTCAGTGGAACTCTTGCGTTTAACCATGTCTAAGATTTTAGTACTGCTGCCCTTACCAAAGCCCACTGTGGGTGAAACTCTAACCTCTCTTGGCCACCATGTGAAGATACTGTGTGGCAGCTTGCAGGTAGACAACCAGCTTTATAGCTGCTCAAGTTTTCATTTTCCTGTCCTGCTGTGTCAGGAGCAGTTACCAGACACAGATTTGTGGGTGGGTGTTAAGGATTTGATCCTAAATCCCGAGGCTGTGGAGGAGTTAAGCCAGATGTGTTTCCTGTGTGTGGGCCTCACACTGTCCAACAATGGGTACCACCTAGAGAAGGTCAGCTTCAAACTTCAACCAGCCCGCGTCTATCTGGAGGACACCTTTATATACTACCTAAAAACATTATTCCACACCTACGTACCTGCTTCCATTGTGAGTGACAAGAGTGTGTCTGGAGACACCAGTCTCATTATACCTGTGCAGGTTTACCAGTCAATGCAGACCCTTGTTCGGCCTGTCCATCTACAGCAGCTGTTGGTTGAGCCAGTCAGTCTGTTGATCAGTATACATGCTTCTCTGAAGCTCTATATCGCCTCAGACCACACCCCACTTTTCTTCTCCGTTTTTGAAAGGGGACAACTCTTTACAACTCCACGTCAATTGATTCATGCACTAACACTGCACTATGCTGCAGGAGCCCTTTTCAGAGCAGGTGTGTTGCTCATTCTGTTACAGTGCATATGCACACACATACAAGTTTAATTATTTTTCACATCTCTAACTGGTAATACAGTAAAACTGCCTGATTTGTTCCAACTGTATAGTTCACTGTGTATATGTGTGCTGGGTTGTCACTATCTGTGTAGGTTGGGTTGTGGGTTCTTTGGAGATCCTGGGCAGTCCTGCAAGCCTTGTACGCAGTATTGGAAATGGAGTGGCAGATTTTTTCAGGTTGCCATATGAAGGACTAACACGCGGTCCTGGAGCCTTTGTCAGTGGTGTGTCTCGTGGAACCAGCTCATTTGTCAAACACATCTCGAAAGGTGAAAGCACTTTCACTTCTCTTTTGTCCACATGGAGATGTGCATTGCCTTTGAATTGTCACACCTTCTGCTAATAGTATTTAAAAAGAAAAAAATAAAGAACAAAAACTTGAATCAGAGAAGGCTTTATCAGAAAAAGTACAAGCCGAAGTTGATGCCGAAGTTGACCCCCCATTCTATACATCTGTTACTGTGTTACTGTGTAGGCACTCTGACTTCTATTACCAACTTGGCCACAAGTCTAGCACGGAACATGGACAGACTGTCTTTAGATGAGGAATATTATACGCGCCAAGAGGAGTGGAGGAGGCAACTCCCAGAGACTCTGGGTCATGGCCTGCGCCAAGGCCTGTCCTGCCTGGGACTCAGTTTACTGGGTCAGTCTCTATCACATATGCACACTCTCATAAACACTATTTTAAGCATTAGCTTCTTTCACACTGCAATATGTGGGGGAGCAGGTTTGTTTACAATTCTGTACATATGTCTGTCTGTGTGCTTGTAGGAGCAATAGCAGGAATCGTAGACCAGCCCATGCAAACATTTACAAGGTCTATAGAGGCTCATAGCACGGCAGCCAGTACTGCCCGTGGTGTCATCTCTGGAGTGGGAAAAGGCATTGTGGGAATTTTTACCAAACCAATCGGAGGTGCTGCTGAGCTTGTGTCACAGACAGGATATGGTACGTGAGATTGCAGTTATTTACCTCATAAATGTTACAGACATCTGCTGTAAATAAATGTACTACAGTTTGATTTAAATTGGGGTGAAAGTTATTATTTCTTTAGTTTTTGTTAAGAAGTTTGCAAAATTAAATGTATACTCACCAGTCACTAAGAACACCCACTCATTTATGTAGTTATCCAATCAGTGTTCATGTCAAACATCAGAAAGAGGAAAAATGTACAGCATATCGAACCTTGATGTGGATCTACTTCACTGGATTTCACTGAATTTCACTCCTGTAAGCCAATAACAGGAATCTGAAGCTAACATGGTAACAGGCTAATCTTCAAATGTCTACATTGAATGAGTCTTCAGATTCCTGTCCTTGGCTGACAGGAGTGCAATCTAATGTAATTATCCGATGTAATAGCCCATCAACCACAAGGTCTAATGCTTTGTATTACATTATGAATAAGTTACTATATACTTACTGGCAGGATGAACCAATCTGGCCAACTTCCTCTGAATTCTCTTAACAACACATTTCCAGGGAACTGTTGCTGAGTGATTTTATTTTATTTTTTTTCACACTGTACTGTGTAAACTCTAGAGACTTTCTGTTATGTGTGAGGCTCATGTGCATTTTATGGAAATCTGATCACGCCATGATCAATGTCAGAGTGATCAGACTTTTTCTTCATACTAATGTTTAATGTGTCAAAGCGCTTGACAAATATATCAGCAAGATTTTTTTTATCTTTGCTGTTGCCACATAAATGTCTGATTAGGTAACTGCATGAATGTGCAGGTGTTACTAACAAAGTGGATGATCACTTTATATTTAGTCCCCACATATCATTAAAGTGTATGTCTCTGCAGGTATACTGCATGGTGCTGGGCTCTGGCACTTGCCAAAGCAGCTGTACTCGCCTTCAGATTTGAAATCAGCTGAAGGACCCAACAGTCATCTTAAATATGTTTGGTAATAAATGCTTTTACACACACACACATACACACACACACACACACACAAATACATCTAAATAATCAAAAAATTAATTCAGAATCATTATTTTGGTACATTTTGATCACATTTTAATGACAGTTCCCTCCAGAAGTATTGGAATGAAGAGATATTCAGTTCAAAAGATGAACGAGACAGTAGATTTTCACAATTTCAGAAGACTTTTTTCAACTTAAAACATGTAACCATTGTCAAATCAAGAAGCTTTTCTTGTCATTTCAACCACATATAGCTGTTGCAGTTCACAGTGAAATGAGACAACGTTTCTCCAGGACCTGGTGCTACATAAAACAAAGACAGAGCTATAAGGACTTAGTAAGTTAGTCCTAGATACATAAAGTGCATCTGTGTGACCTGGTACAAACAGTGCAGGACAAGACAAACAAGACAGTGCAGGACAAAAGACAAAAAAGTGTGTGCTCTGTACAGATCAGTTCAGTTATTGAGGAATCTGATGGCTTGTGGGAAGATTGGTGGCAATACACTTAGTTGTAGGTGAGCTAAAGTTTTGGAACAGATCGTCTTTAAGTAAATCATACTTCAAGTCAAAAAAGTGAGTTTAAACAAAGAGTATATATTCAGGGCAACAGGAAACACTAGCGAATCATGTTCTAGTTTGTAAGTTTATAATGTAGTATGTATGTAGTTTATAATATTTTGTTCATTTTAGAGAAGTCAAAAAGTAATGTTGACCGCAGTCAGATAAAACAGCACATTTCCACCTTTGGAAGTAATTTTTCATATAATGTGTCGGAAATTGTACCATTTCAGCTTTATTTTTTAATATATACAAAAACTATTAATTTATGTATGTTTAATATAATAACATCAATCTGACAGAAACCAGATATGAAGGGGAGAGTGATTCTTGTCTGTTGTTCTTAGACTCCAGCTAATAGTAACAAGCATTCATTCAAGTTTTTGACAAGTCTTGGATCACTTGTCCATGCAGAATACATGAAAACTTCTGGTTTGAACTTCGGTGTTAATTTGGGAATGTATTTGGGGTGATTATCCTGATAATGCAGTAATTGTGGGGTGTATATACAAATGACTACATATTGAAATCAGGACCACTATGATGCCAGCTCTTGATCCATAAGGTCCTTAACCTTTAACAGTTGTATGAATGAGATGAATGTAAGTTGCACCGGATAAGGGCGACTGTAGACCTTTTTTGTCATCTGAGGTTATTCATTTCTTTATAGAAGTTGTTGGGCCCACACAATTGTTATTTAGGTACAAAAAAAGCATAGACCTGAGAATTATTTTCTTTTTCACATAACTAAATAAATGTAAAAATCCTTGTGACCCTATTTGCATCTCTCTCGAACACAAGAAAAGGAAACTGTGGTGTTATTCTGTAACTAGTTATAAATTGCATATGTATGCATATACAGTATAAGGACAGTATGAATACTGCATTGTAGTTGGTGTAGCTATGTGTTTTATGTACTCAATTCAGTTCGGGTGTTTGATGGCTGGATTTGTTATTTGGACTTTATTTGAAATTTTGGGAAGATGATTGCAGAGGAATATTCCTTATTTTGAGTGTGTAGTTGTTTTTTATACTAAATATTGAAGTTAGTCTGTACAAAATGATTTTGTACTACTTAGGTTAAGACTTTCACCAGAAATACAGGATGAATAATCCTGCTAACATCCTTGTGTTTGTGTATGTACTTTCTGTATATTAATTTGCTGCATTTACTTTGTGTGCGCATGTGTTGTTATAGGAAGATGATGCAGTCTGTGGGCCATCAGGAAGTACACATGGCACTGTGTGTATGCATGATGAGCAGTTCAGGGCAGGAGCATGCAGGCTGCTTGCTCCTAAGTGGGGAGGTACTCTTTATTGTGAGTGTGTGTGAAGACACACAACAACAGGCCTTTCCTATTACTGAGGTACAGTGTCAACAGGATACACACAACCCTGAAAAACTCACACTTACTCTGCAGCAGCATCGAGTTACCAGCAACAGTGAGGTAAACACTTTCTCTTGGTTGTTTTTTTTTTTTGGGGGGGTTTTTTTCTGACTGCCACATAAATGATACATTTTCAGTATTTTTTACTTTCTATCTCTCAGGGTGATGGTGTTCGTGAGCGTTTATCTGAGCATCAGTACCGTTGGTTAATGGACTATGTAATGGGCGTTTCGCAATACTTCTCCCCTTCTTCACTCTTCCAGCCACTGGTCGTCATGTCTGCAGAACCATCGCCAAGTATCACCAAAACTTATCATTATCGTGCAGACCCTGCCTACATCCAAGTCTTCATCTGTAAATTCAACATGGTGAAGAACAAGGCGCTTGGTATTGGGTTTAACTGAGAATATTTAAAGTGTCCTCTTTTTTACATATATTGAATTATTTATATATACACACAGTGTATATATATATATATATATATATATATATATATATATATATATATATATATATATATATATATATACACATGTACAAAAGTATTGAGTGTTTATTTTAACAGTGACTTTTGCATCAACAGCCACTGATGATCTGAGGTCACATGTCAGTATTCTCTAAGGTTTATTCAGATTTTCATTTCAGATGTCTGAATAAGAGCAAATTGTTTTCCTATATTTACATAGAAGGCAAAACTGAATTTAAATGGATGACAATGGGCACTTGTCATTTACATATAGTTATGTATTATGCATCATTCTGTTGATTTATTTTTTATGTTGCACTAATGTTCGATAAATATAGTTGTATAGAGGTTCTGTTTAAACATATGTGGTTGTGCCTGACTTCAAGCTATTTGGGGGCCTTTTTTCTCTGACTTCAGAAAATGACATTTTACAGGTTCTTAGTCCATTTTTTAAAACAAGTATACTGTTGTTAAATGTTCATTTTGATTATTCTTATTAGCCATTGCACACTTAATGATATGTAATATATTCTGATTAAAAAAACTATTCCCATAGATTTGAGTCTTGAGGTTTTTTCCCCAGAATACTGTATCGCATTTACAGTTACAAAACACATTCATATACAACTATATATACAAGAAATTATTATTATTATCACTAATAATTGCAAAGGTTTAATTTCAACTTTGAGGAGTACATGACCGCTGCAGGACATCAGATAGCGCTCTTCCCATGAGTAGGCTTGTCACTCCTAACCAAGTAACAGGTGCTGGGAAAGACACACAAATGAATGTGTACAGTCTGCATGCTCTTAGACCCGCACTTAAAGCTGTACACAAACAGCTTTGTTACAGAAATTGCTCCTTCAAAATAAAAAAAAATAAAAAAAACAAAAAAAAAACATCGGAGACAGTGGATTTAAATACACTTGAAACGGTTATGTATCTATTAACTAAATTGTTCAAAATCGTCATTAGTTTCACATAGTATATTTATAAAAGATTATGATGTTTAATTCTCTCCGGTCTTTAAGAACAAGTGTAATGTGGTCTTTGTGGATTTAGAGAAAGCGTATGACGGTGCAGAGAGCGGAAGAGCTATGGTACTGTATGATAATGGCAAGAGTGGCAGAGAAGTACGTCAGAGTAGTTCTGTATATGTATGAGAGGAGTATGACTGCAGTGGGATGTGCTGTAGGTCAGACAGAGGAGTTCATGGTGGAGGTGGGGTTACATCAAGGATCAGCTTTGAGTCCCTTCTTGTTTGCTATGGTGATGGACAGGTTGACAGATGAAGTCAGACAGGAATCTTAGTGGATAATGGTGTTTGCAGATGATGTTGTGATCTGTAGTGAGAGTAGAATGCAGGTGGAGGAACACCTGGAAAGGTGGAGGTCTGCTCTGGAAAGAAGAGGAATGAAAGTCAGTCGTAGTGAGACAAGAAGGTGCAGGAGTTAATTGTGTTTTGGTTCAACCGCCCAGTGTGACGGGGAGTGTGGAAAAGAGATGAAGAGGCAAGTGCAGGCAGGTTGGAGTGAGTGGAGAAAAGTGTCAGCAAGAATCAAAGGAAAGGTGTACAAGACAGTAGTGAGACCAGCTATCGCGTATGGGGTTAGAGGCTGTAGCAGTGAGGAAAAGCCACGAGGCAGAGATGGAGGTAGCAGAAATGAGGATGTTGAGGTTCTCTTTAGGAGTGACGAGAATGGACAGGATTAGGAACGAGCACATCAGAGGGACAGCTCAGGTTGGCTGTTTTGGGGACGAGGTCAGAGAGGTTAGATTGAGATGGTTTGGACATGTACAGAGGAGGGAGATGGTTATATTGGATGTTGGAGATGGAGCTGCCAGGAAAGAGGTCAAGAGGAAGGCCAAAGAGGAGATGAAGTTAATTGGTGTGAGAGTAGAGGGTACAGACGATAGGGTGGGGTGGAAACAGATGATTTGCTGTGGTGACCCATAAAGGGAAAAGCCTTTTACTGCTTAAAAGTTAAAAAAGGTCTTTTACTGCTTATCATCATTTTTTCCAAGGGTTAACCAAACCAATCCTGTTTGTGTATAGATTAGATTATTACATTTGAGGCTCATATTCACAATTCACATGCAGTCAGGGCCATAAATATTTGGACAAGAACAAAGATATTGTTTTTTTTAGCTGTGTACCCCAGTATATTAGAGTTAAAATGAGGTCAAAGTGTAGATTTTTAGCTTCAATTAGTATGTATGAACAATGGAGGAATTGCAGCACCTCTCCTTTTTAAGAGAACAAATGCAATTGATCAAACTAAAATAATTCTAAAATAAAGTGACATTTTTAATACTTGTCTGTACATCTTCACTAGAGATCCTTCCCTAGTGATGTTCTGCCGGGCCTGCGGGGACCTTAAGATTATGGGGAATTTTTCCACCTTTGGCTTACAATATACCAATAGCTAGAACAGTGAGACTAGGACTAGCAATGAAAACAAAGCCAGCAGTTTCAGATTAATTGTGTGTGAACAAGTTTAGTGGAACAGGGATATCACTATATCCTATATAGCTGCTGTTCCACAGGTGATTCCTCATAAATGAATCATAAATGAATCCTGAGTCATGCAATCACCTTTAAACCTCCCCTGCATTTTTTGGTTATGCAAAATGATATCTACATCTTCGTCCTGTCTTTAAATCTTTTTTTACTCCTGCCTCTTCAGTCCTTTGTGAGAGAATATTTTCACAGGCAAAAAAAAAAGAAATACACTGAGTCTCCACAATGTCAAACAAGTCCTATACATTAATAATAACCTTTATTAATATTATTAAGCGTTCCTTTTTTTCTGCATAATAATAAAATGCCAACTTTCCAGGTCACAAGCACTATAACTGACCATTTCACAATAATATTTATTTAATTTGATCACATAGATGCCTACATAAACCTTGCCTAGGAACTTAAAGGTTTAGGACTAAGACAAAACCTGTAGTGAATAAATTTGCATCTTGATAAAATTAATCAATTCATGGCACTACACTGACACATTAAAACTATTTATTTTGATTACCTTTATGGTTTTCAGAGTATTAAGTGGTTTATTACATGAAACAATTAAAAAACGCTTATAGTATGTCGTATGAGACGCAAAGGTTGCGTTTCATCCTTTTGACCACAAGATGTCACTATTGTGCATCTTGTTGATAAACTTTGTCACCATCACTATTTTTAAATGTATTATGCACATTATACGAAAATATATTTTCCAAAAGTCACATAAGATTTTTTGCTAAACAAGGTTAATGTCAGCCTTTTCCACCATCTATGGATATATTATTTGGCAATTCTTTAGTATTGATAAAGTCCTGAATGTCTACTTTTATATTACTGTGCAATACTGTGTCAATGATACACATTAGTACCCCAAAAACAGAAGAAATAATAATAATAATAATAATAATAACAATAATAATAATAATAATAATAATAATTATTATTATTATTATTATTTTTTCCCTCTGTTTAAATGAGCTAAACATTTTATTCATAATATAATATATTATAATAAACATCATTATTGAGCCAGTTTTGAAATTTTTGTAGATTTATTTTTCAATTAATAATGACAAAATGATGATAACAGAGCAAGTGTAGCAAGCAAGAAGCATGTATTTCTGCAAATCATCTTTACTTTGCCTCAAGTCTAATTAAAAACTAGACTAAAAGTCTATTTTTTTAAACTTTGATTTAGCATTTCCTCTTTCATACAATCAGAAAATAAAACAGAACTGAGGACACAGTGAGGAAGGCTTACTCACTACAGAGATGATCTGGATCTGAACGATGGCGCGGTGCCGGTTTGAGTTTTACCACTTAATTTTTCTTCTGATGGTGGCCACAGCACAAAGCAAAGGTGAGTCTGACTTGTTTTTTAATTTATTGAACTGGGTATTTGTTTAATATACAGACATTAATTTTGTTGGTTGCAAAACCTGATCATAGTTATGGAAAATATAAATTAAGCTGCATAAGCTGCTGGGGTCAGGAGTTAAGAAACTTAATGTAATAACGTTGTGCTTTTCTTTTCTTTTCTTTTCTTTTAATCTATGATCAAGGAAAACTCAGCAAGACTAAATGCAGTTCAAAGAAACAGAAACCCAGATATGGTTACAGTGGAGAATACAGTAGTTGCATATCATGCATATGATTATTTACTTTAAACTTAGATGTTTTATCATAATTAATAAAACATTTTTTAACCTAAAGGACTATATATGAGGCAAATATAATGTGACTAACAAACTTATAAACCTTGACCCATAACACAACATTCTGTTTTGAAAGTATTCCCTAAGCACTTCTTTTTTCTGTTTATTTTAACTCTTGAACTTGGCTTTCTGCTTCTCTTTCTCATATCCTGTTAACTACATCTTTAGAACAGTATGAACATATTGTGTCTAAACAGTTGAGAAGCTGTGATGGTAAAATTTGTAGTCACACAATTTTATGGTAAATTCAAATTTTAAGTTGCAAACAGTTACACATTCCCACATTTTTCACTGCGGGTGCACAAATCCTAAGTCATTATTTAAGAAACTCCTACATATGCATTTCACAAAAACAAACAAACAAACAAACAAACAAACAAACAAACAAATAAATAAATAGAATAATTGCATTTATCACTCTCAGTGGCAGATTTTAGAAGTTATTTTTATTGACTTGTGTTTGTGCTAGAAAAATACTCAAGGAAAAAATATTGAGAAAATATTTCACAGATATGTGACAGTGTGTTCTTGTAAGTTTCTTAATTTGTAGAACAAGATTTATAGAATAGGACCTAGTCACAAATGCTATTTTTTCAGTTTCAGTTTATCAGAATTTGATTGAATGTTGCTGCAGCTGCTATTAAATTCACCTGCTGCCTCTGTCTCCTCATTCTTGTACCCAGAGTGTGATGTTCTGCAAATTGTTGAGGCCGTGGTGAATTCGGTAGCGACACTTACATGCCCTTTAACCACATTGCCTGAAGACACACAGGTTATTTGGGAAGTTCTTCTAGGTGAAAGAGCAGAAAGAGTTGGTTTTGTAAGCACCTGCTCCTCTTCCTGCTCCATAGAAGACAGCACCAACAGAACTCAGCATCCCCTATGTAAAATGAGAGAAGTAAAAGATTTACAAAAAGGGACTAGTTCACTGATTATTAGTCCTGTGGGAATCACAGATGTGTCTTGGTATCGATGTACAGTGCAAAACAGAACTGGTTCTTACTGTTCTCGTGTGAAGATTGCAGTAAAAGGTTTGTTTATGATTAATGATTTGTTAATAATAATAATAATAATAATAATAATAATAATAATAATAATAATAATAATAATGATGATAATAATTTTAATAATAATAATAATACTACTACTACTACTACTAATAATAATAGTAGTAATATGTATGTATATTTTATGATGCCCTGTTTCTTGTATCTTTTCAGAGGAGCCTCAACTTCAGACTCATATTAAAGGTAAAGCAGCATGATAACAATATTTTTTTTCAAAAATAAGTCATGATTCTGACTTTACAAAATCTTTTATAATTAACTTTATGAGAGACGTTAATCTGAGAAAATGCTGATTTTGTAGTATAATTTCAGCAGATACCTGCTGAATGCAGTGTCTACATTTAAATAGCTGATTTTAAACATAATAACGGAAATTTATCTTCCAATTCTTTTCAATTGTATTCATCTAATACTTTTTACAATGGACACTGTCACAAAACAGCTTTAAGTAAATCTGAAAATTCATGAAATTAATGGTACAGTATGGTGCCCTTTATGCTATATTATAGATGGTTTTTCAAAACAAACTGACTATACTAAATTATTTAGGAGAACTAAGCAGCATCTCAGCAAAATATTCAGCTAAATTCAGGCATTAGAAAAAGAAGATTTTTCTCAAAAATATTCTTTCATACTTTTTTGCATGGGAAACAAGCTCAGTGTGGTGCAGAGACATTTCCTCCCTTTCCTCCCGGACTCAGAAATTATTCACTCTGTAATCCAATTCAATTCAATTCAATTCAAGTTTATTTGTATAGCGCTTTTTACAATGGACATTGTCTCAAAGCAGCTTTACAGAACAAAAAGTAATCCCCTTTTTTTCAGTCCCAGTTTTTGCTAACTAATAACGGCTTAAAAAAAATTAAGGGAACATTTGATTATTACACTATAACCTCAAGTGAGTTAAACTTCAGGGATATAAAACTCTCCAGTTAGGAAGCACAAGTGATTACGATTATTGTCAGTGTATAGCTCTACAAATTTGGAGAGTTGCTAATGCCAGTGTTAAGTAACAGACATATAAGGGAAGAATATCACTCACTCACTCACTCATCTTCTACCGCTTATCCGAACTACCTTGGGTCACGGGGAAGGGAAGAATATGACAAACCAATTTACAGAGAGTGCAGTGGTATGGAGTATAAGTACTCCTCTAACAAACACTGCAGATTTTGTACAGTCCATGTTTATTTTCTGAGCAAAAACAGAACTGACTGCAAGTAACAAACTTTGAAGGAATTAAGTGACTTCAGTAATAAGTGACAATAATTAATTGAATAGTAAGTGATATTACACATCTGATATATCATATTAGTGCATGTCTAAGGATAAAAACAGGTAACAGGTTGAACACAGAGAAAAGTAACTGCAGTAATAAGTTAGTTGAGTAACAAGTCATTGCAGGTCTGGTATTCTGCGTTAAAGCATGTGTGATTTTTTGTTCTGATAGCAATTGGAAAGAAACTGTTCTGTAGATGAGTAGTGCTTGCTAGGACCTGAATCACTTGCCAGAGGGCAGGAGATCAAGCAGATAGTGTCCTGATGTTTTCGGCCATACTGAGGTTGTGAAAGGAATCAGTGTCTTCCTAGGAAGACAGTGAGCAGCCAGTAATTTTTTGGGCTATGTTAATATCCTTTGGAGGACACTCTTGTCTGCTGCAGTTTAACCAGAGTACCTCACTGAAATGCAGTATGCCTGCACACTTTTGTTGGATCGGAAAAGGCCTCCATCAGCTTACATTTACATTTCTGGCATTTAGCAAACACCCTGATCCAGAGTGACTTACAATTTATTTCAATTTATACAATTGAGGGTTAAGGGCCTTGCTTAGGGGCCCAGCAGTGGCAGCTTAGTGGACCTGGGATTCGAAATCATGATCTTCTGGTCAGTAGTCCAACACCTGAACCACTAGGCTACCACATTCCTTTACTAGGCTTACACTCAAGGTTGTCTTTTCTAACCATCCTCAGAAAGTATAGCCACTATTATGCCTTTTTGAGAACTGCTGAGGTGTTGTCAGACCAGGAGTCCTGCTTTAGAGTCCTCCTGAAGTTCAGAATCAATTCTTTTGTTTTTGTGGTGTCAGGTTGTTTAAACACCAGTGCCAGTTTTTTGGACCTCATTTCTGTAGGCTGAAAGTCCATAAGTCCATTCACTGTAATGCCATCTGCATATTTTATGACAGTGTACCATTTGATGATGGTACAGTCATATGTGTACAATGAGTAGAGTAGTGGGCCCAGCACACAGCCAGTGCTGAGCATGATGGTAAGAGAGGGGTGGATATGGCAATGGCTTTTTCTGTAGACCTGTTTACCCTGTATTCAAATTGCCAAGTAGCACCACAGACTGTCCACAGACTATCTCACTGATGCCTTTATCCAGGTATTGGAGCTGGTACCTCAGGACACCATCTCATCAGAAGCATGCCTACACATTGTCAGGAGGGGCATATCATTCAACCTGTAATTCACATATTTCACTTTGATTTTCTGTCATTTTGAATCCAGCCCTGAATAGGTTGATGATTTTGGTTTCCACTGTCACATTATTTTTGGTTCTTAACAAATTACACAATGTATATGAGTAAAGATGTGTGAATATTTCATTTATTGAGATCCAATGTATGATTTCGGTGTTCCCTCAATTTTTTGAGCATTGTATTTTACAACGCAGATGATTTTTTACTGCTTGGTCCTTCGTTTTCATGTGTTATCTTCACAGACTGTGATTACTATTTCTGTTTTGCCATTAATAAATTTGCATTTTGCAGTTTCCCAATGAACATGTTATTACCAGTGTTTGCAGTATAATTTTATACTTTTTTTCTGATTATTATTATTATTTTTTTAAACGTTACTTGTGATGAAACCTATACATTTGATTATTTAACCAACATATAATTTCCTCATTTCTTTCTTTTTCATTTTTTAGAATGCAAAATCATCGACCCAGTTGAAAAATTTCTGAATGAGACTTTTATTCTTCAGTGCCCCGTGGACAGATCACATCTTGGTTCCTCACAGTTAATCTGGGGGACTGTTGAAGCAGATGTGACTATTCCTATAACTCGTTGTCCTACAAATTGCACCTTCAAAGGAGCCCAGAAACCACTATGTGAGAGAGCAAAAACAATGGAGGATGGATCACTGACTATTAGTCATGTGTGGCCCACAGATTCTCAGTGGTTCTGGTGTGCACTTTCCACTTCATGTTATAAATTTAAGCTTACTGTTAAAGGTTTGTTCCAAAAGGTTTCGTTTTAGTGCATATATCACCACATACTTCAGTTGCTTAGGTTTCAGTTACCTTAACATGCTAACTAAATTTTTTTTTAGTACTTTTATGTTTCACATTAGCGCTGCAATGGTGAGTCAAATGAAAACCCTAAAAATGTGACATACACTCACAAAGCTTTGGATTAATGTTGTGGCATTAAATTCTGACCTTACCATCTGTTTGTCATCAAAAATTGCAATTCATTCAACCAGGCTGCATTTTTTTTGCTTCAGGTTAAAGTTGTATAGTTTTGATGAGCCTGTGACCGCAGCAGATTTCTGTTCTTTGCTAACAGAAGTGAAACCAATAGATGTGGTCTTCTGATATTGTAGCTTATCTGCCCTTGACATTTGGCATATTTTGCATTCTGATGTGCTTTTCTGCTCACCATGATTGTACAAATTGATTATCTTCCTTACTGTAGCCTTTCTGTCAGCTTGGCACAGTCTCGCCATTTTAGGTTGACCTCTTGCATCAACAAGACATTTCTATTCATAGAAGTGCAGGTTGCTGGATGATTTTTTTTTCACCAGTCATCTTTTAATAACTCTAAATTATTTCTAGAGTATTTTTAGAGACTAGAACTCTATTCTCTACTCTACTCTACTCTAACGCTATTTAAATACTAGAACTCTTACATTGAATGTAACGCTTTTGTGACAAAGCTTTACATTTGACTCACCTATGTACAGTACACACTTAATGGAAGTGTACCATGTACTTCACATGTCTGTTATCTAATTTCTTTTGCATTTGTCTTTAGAAAATGCCTCTACTAATCGGATTACAATTTACTCTACAATTAAAGGTAAGACATTATTTATTTATTTTATAATTATATTTTTTCCAGATTTATTTAATATTGTTTAGAGATCACAGATCTCTTATGATCTCTTGATCTCAATGTCAGATCTCTTATCTCAATATCAGTTAATATAATAGGAAAACTAATTGAATTGTAAATTGGAGGAGTGTCAGAATCGCTATTATAGAACTGATATGTTTAAACTTATTAACATTAAATACAGGTGTCCTTCAGAACATATTTTTTTGTAACAGATTTTTTCATCCTGTTTTCAAAAACGGGGCTTTTTCATTTTCATGTATTGGGGTATTAAATGCTGAGCTGTCTATAAACAGTAACCGTAAGCTTCTTGACTTGTCATAGTTACACTTGTTCTGTCAGTATGGCTGAAGGTTGTGTAAAAGACATGAGAGGTAGTCTTATTGGGGTGCAAACTGCAGTGGGTTGATGGAGCAGATTTAATTTTTGAATTCTATTACATTTTAATTATTTTTTCTCTCGAAGACATTCATAAACAACGATGTGAGAAAAACAAGACAGTAGTTACTTAAGCAAGATTGCTTATTGTCCTTTGGCACAGGTATGACTGGATAATTTGTAGCAAGTGGGGCCTACAGATTTAGTCTCAGCCTCAGAACTAACAAACCATTGGCTGAATGCATATGGAACACAAAAATGGTAATATAGAGTTTCAGGAAATACACTTCTCCGCTATATTTATAACTTTGTAAGTTTAATTTAATTTAGTGCTTTGTTATCAGAGGAAACATTTTCAATTTCCTTTGTGCAAAAAACAACAACAACAAAGTTTTAATATTGAATGATACATAATGCGTAGTTATATTTTTAATATGAACCTTGAATGGGCATTCCACAATAACTCAGACACCCATTCATACACTATGGGCAATTTAGAGATCAGCCTACCATGCATGTCTTTGGACTGGAGAGAAAATCAAACTCATACACAGGGCAGAATTGGGAATTAAACCCCTAATCCTAGGGATGCGAGGCAAGTGCAGTAACAATGCAGCATCCCCATATTGTAGTTGACAAAAAACCCAAACCTATCTGCTCATCATCCCCAGATTGCTTTAGGCTTATCTTTAGATGGCCCATTGAAATATCTTATTTCAGACACACATATGAATTAGTGTAAGTAGGCCAACTACGAATAAAGAAAACATTGTAAACATTGATGTAATTTGTGTCTTGAACTTATGTCCATAGTCATTAATATACAATTGTATAGAATAATACGGGTTATCTTTATACAAGCAATTTTCCAGCCTTAAGTGTATAGTGTCCACTCATGAATACATGAAGACTTCAATAAAATGTTGTTGTACAGTAAATCTTACTTAAATCATTGTTTCTATGCAACGCCCCAGTTCTTTATCTCAACAGTCACTGTTCACTCATGAAGAACATGTACTGTATGTCTGAAAACAAAAATGTCTTGAAGAAAATTAATGTTGGCTTTTATCATACTTGCAGCTGAAGGAGATTTGCATACAACACAAGGCCCACAGGAGCAAACAAATGGCAGCAGTGTTACAGTAGTCACTACTAATGCCACAGTGATAATGATAGCCTTAGTAACCGCTGTTACTCTCTTTGTGGCCATGCTGGTCGTGGTGTACATCTTTTTCAGAAAAAAGAAAAAGATAAATACACACAATGGTATGAACATTTTTCCTTACTGCTTAAATGTTGTTGCTGTTCTATTGCTTAGTAATAGTATAATTTATAGGGGATATTTGTGGTGCCTTAAATTTTGATATTTTTACAAATTAGTTTGCTATTATCTTTAATAAAACCTGCTCTATCTTTTGCATCTTCTTCTGTGTATTAATTATCCAGTATTAATTATCCAGAGTCTAGACAGAATAGAGTTTTTTATTTGTCCAGTGACAAATAATCCTTATTCATAAGAATAATTTTAACTCTATTTAGAACAAATTTAAAAAGTTGATATTGTCACTAATATCTGGACCTCTCAACAGTTAAACCCAACCATCATCAATACAACCAAATGGAAATCAGTGATAGGAATGCAAATTTTATGACTAGAAATTAGGACTAGCTGTAGCCCAAAATCAAAAATATTGTGATAATATAAAAAAAAAAAAATTAAATTTAAAAAATAACTATTACACAATGAAAATACTATATTATTGTTTGTGTTTTTATTTTTAAATTATTTAGAATAGGTAAAATATATTTTTTAGTGCATAAACCCTTTCTATTTAGTTTAATGTATAAAAATATATTTAATAGTGTTCTATATAAACACACAAATATGTATATAAGGACAAAGGGAGTCATATAATCTACAAACCAGATTGCGCTTCCACAGAGATTTCTCATTTAGCCACAATCAATTGATTAATACAATTTAATGTATCGTCAGTTGGTCAAGTTATATGTAGGTTGTTGACTAGCTATACAGCACACCTGTAACACTTATAGCTGTCAGACAACTGGGACAACTAGTTAGCCAGCTCTATAGTTATCAGCACTAATTCAGTGGCTATGCATATATACATACATACACACACACACACACACACACACACATATACATATATATGTACAGATATACTGTATAGCCTAATAGAATTTGAAGGAGTTAATGTGTTTTCCTTGTCAGCTGAATATGTACAGTATGAATTCTAATGCTAATGATTCCTCTTTTTCACACAGTTGTACAAGAGAATCTGTATGATGTTATTGAAGAAACTATACACAATGGTGATTATTTCACAAAATCAGTTGCTAGATACACTGTAGGCCAAAGTTATGTGAACACCAGCACACCCCTTTTTGATAATTGAACATCTGATTTCAAAACCATTGGCAGTAATATGGATTTGGTCTCCTAATAACAACCTACACTCATCTCAGAAGATTGTGTGCTTCCACCTTTTTTGCAACAGTGTGGGGAAGACCCACATATGGGTTTAATGGGCAGGTGTCTACATGCCGTTGGTCAAAAAGTGTATGTTTACAAACTTTGTGTATTAATATACTAAATGTATTAATCCATAGCAATACAGTTAACAAATAATTCATTTACAAATTCATTTCAAATTATTTTTTAAATATTGCCATAAATATCTCTTTTCTTCCCAGATCTGCTTCCATATACTTTGGTCCAGTTTGATACTCCAATCTTATATACCTGTAAGTTTGTGTGCAGATCATTTGACCTTTAATTTCACATGAACATTAATACTGTCATTTATAATTCAATGAAGAATACATTACATGTAGCAGTGCTGAATAAATAATGCAGCTTGGTTTGCTTGGTTTAATAATTCTTATCTGGAATTATTAATCATACACAATTATAAAATATATTGTAAATTTTCTTAATTTCATAAACTAAATGTATTATTAACATTTGTCTCCCAACAGTTAATGTCAAATGAGAAGAGACCCTCAGGCATCTCAAAATCCCATGTTCTGTTCCTGTTTTTCTTTTCTTTTTTATTTCTCATATTTTTTCCTTCACATTTACACTGTTATAATGTATACCAAATAATTGCTTGAATAAAATTACCTACTTAATTGTTAATATAATAAGAAAACTAATTGAATTGTAAATTGGGGAAGTTGCTAATGTAGATTAATTAATGTAGATAATGTAGATTTGTTCAAAGTTACAATGAAAAAGAAAGTTTTTTTTTTTAAATGCAAAAGAAAAAAACCTTGACTTTTTCATTGTAACTTTGAACAAATGTTTTAAACTCATGGTATCTTAAGTATGTAACCTTGTGAGCCAGCATCAATGTATTCAATGTTAGAGATTTAAGCACTTATGTACGTCACTCTGGATAAGGGCGTCTACCAAATGCTGTAAATGTAAATGTAAACACAGGTGTCCCTCAGAACATACTTTTTCATCCTGTTTTCATGGACGGGGTATTTTCATTTTCATGTATTGGGGTATTATGTAAATGCTGAGCTGTGGTCTATAAACAGTAGCCACACATAGTTCCCCTTGTTGCTGTCAGTATGGTTGAGGGTTGTGTGAAAGACGTGAGAGATCGTCTTATTTGGGTGCAAACTTTAGTAAGTTGATGGAGCAGATGTAATTTTTGATTTCTAATTTATGACGGTCTCTCAAAGACATACATGACTAATGATTTGAGGCGATAGTTATTTAAAGATGGCTTAAAGGTCTTTGAAACAGGAATGACAGTGGATATTTTAAAGCAAGTGCGAACTACAGACTTAGTCTTAGCCTCAGAACTCATACCCACTAACGGTTGGCTGAATGTCTGATGCATATAAAACACAAATTACACTTCTCTGATATATTTTATTCTATACTTGCTTATCAGAGGAAACATTTTCAATTTCCTTTTTTACCCTGTTATAATGTATACCAAATAACTGCATGTATGTTGTCTGAATAAAATTACATATCTAAGTGTAAGCTTAAAAATGTATGAATGTTGTGATTTTATGTAGTGTTGCATTAAATTACAGAATAGAAATTATATCAATGTTACCAAAATGATGAAACATTCTAAATCTTATGGTATATGGCAAACAAACTGAACATTAAACTAAGTAAACTAAATATTACTTGTGTTTGGGAATAACTGCATGTTTAGGGAAGTATAAGAAACCAAAGTTGGGCCACGCTAGGCTGGTGATTTTTGGTGCCATAGGTTTATAAAGCTTTTGATTGACCAAACCCCAAAATATTTTTAACCAATAATACATCATTGCTAATTTTGATTGTATGGGATGATGTGGTCGTGTTATACTTAGCAAGGTTTATGAACTGCCAGATTTGTGTTTTACTAAATTTCCCCTATGAAGTGTAATAAAATCGTTCTCCACTCTTTTTAAATTTTAATTTGAAGATGGAGGAAGTATGTCTCCAAGGGACGTTTTCTGCCTGAAAGGATCTTGTTTTTCTGTGTACGACTGAGGTGCCCTTGAGCAAGGCACCAACACCCCCCCCCCCCCCCCAATTAATACATTTAGTAACCCTGAAGTTAAGCAGCCCCAAAAGCCTAATCACTTAATGAGGGAATAAGATGTGAAAACATGATTATTAGGTCTGTGAATGCTACAGCAATATCAGAAATAAGATGTGAGATTATCAGAAATAAGTGCTTGGTTGTTCTTTTATCAATTAATCACTGACCACTTGTACATGCTAACATGAAGAAGTGATCCAAAACATTACCTATGGTCACCTTATAGCCATGAAACATAAAAAGATCAAGTCTAGGCTATGCTCATGGGAGGGACCAGACACACATTACATACAGTAATATCAAAGAAGTTAAGCCATCTAACAAACTCAACAATCATATGATCTGTGGGCACATGGATATACTGTAGATACAAATATCACCAGTAATTAAAATAAAGTGAAAATCATATAAAATCTTAGAAGGCATTAACCCACTCTCATCAACTTTATTTGTATAGCACATTTACAAACAGCCACACGGCTGACCAAAGTGCTTCCCAGTGCGTTTGACATTGCACATACACTTAAGAATACACACATGCACAAAGTAGTTCAAGAAACTAAAATAAGAATTATTAAAATAAATAAATAAATAAATAAATAAATAAAGAAAGAAAGAAAGAACCAGTTTAAAAGAAGGTGAAATAAATATAAACCAGATATAAACAGACATAAACCCCTGGGCAATCATGAAAAGGCTAGAGAAAATAAGTGGGTCTTTAGCATGGACTTAAAACTAGAAATGGTGGGTGCCATCCTAATCTCTAGTGGCATGGAGTTCCATAGTCTAGGACCGGCCACAGAAAAGGCATGCTCCCCTCTACGCTTGAGCCGCACACAAGGAACCACCAACATGGCCGGGTCAGATGAACGTAGACTTCTAATAGGAGAGTAGGGATGAAGTTCAGATAAGTAGAGAGGAGCGGTATTATGGAGAGACTTATAAGACAAAGAGTAGAATCTTAAAATCTATTCTCTGAGAAATTGGCAGCCAGTGTAGAGATTTAAGAATGGGAGTGATGTGTTCATGTTTGCGACAGCTAGAGAGAAATCTGGCAGCAGCATTTTGAACGAGCTGGAGACGTGTAATCTGAGTTTTAGATCTACCGCAATATAAAGAGTTACAGTAATCTAAGCAAGAGGTTATAAACGCATGAACAGCCATTTCTAAAGTCTTAGGGTAAGAAAGTGTTTAATTTTGGAGAGAATCCGCAGTTGGTAAAAGCTAGACCCAATAACATACGAGATGTGTTTGTCAAATTTTAAGTGCTGATCAATAAAGATGCCCATTTGGGCTAAACATTTTTTCTCTTTTCTTAATTTAAAAACAGAAAATTTTGTGCCAGCCATAATTTAACCTCTTCTAAACATTTTAGAAGCGATGAGATTGCTAAAGGATTATTTTTCCTAATTGGTAAGTAGATTTGAGTGTCATCAGCATAGAAATGAAAGGATACACCATGTTTCCGGAGAATAGAGCCCAGGGGTAGCATACTGTATATAACGAGAATAGAGAAGGAGCTAAAATCGAGCCTTGTGGAAGGCCATAGGACAGCGCGGCAGGGGAGGAGGAAAAGTTACCCAGTACACACTATGAACTTTCTGTCAGTTAGGTATGACTGAAACCAGCTCAAAACATTTGCTTTTAGACGTACCCAGGGGAGTAGGTCTATGGTATCAAAAGCAGCTGATAAATCTAAGAGAATAAGAACCACAGAGTCTCCGGAGTCAGTAGAAAGATAAATGTCATTTAAAACTCTCAAAAGGGCAGACTCAGTACTGTGAGCAGACTTAAAACCCGATTGAAAAACCCTCATAGATACAACTGTTATTCAGAAAACTTTGGAGTTGATTTAGCACAATTTTCTCCAGAATTTTTGACATGAAAGGCAAGACAGAGATACTGTAGGTCGAAAGTTTTTTTTGAATGGAGGGGTCCAGTGAAGGCTTCTTGAGCAAGGGAGTGACAGTGGCAACCTTAATGTTGGCAGGGACTGAGCCTGTTTGCAGGCACTTGTTGATCAAAGACAGCAGGCCTGGACCAATTGAGTGAAAGATTTTATTTAAAATTTTGGGTGAATTATGTCACTGGGACAAAATGAGGGTTTGAGCTTGTCAATCCAGTTGCTGGAGGTTGATGAGCTCAAAAGCTTTAAAAAATGCAGAGGCCTTTGACGTGATTGGGGAAGAGATAGGAATTATAGTAGGGCGAACACTTTATTATTAGCCTTAATTTAGTGATTTTTTCACTAAAGAATCTCGAGAAGCCTTCACAGACAGCAACAGAGGCAACAGGCATAGATTTAGCAGAAGGATTTGTCATAGATTTAATGATAGAAAACAAAAGGTTTAGAGAGGTTTCTTTCGATTAAATTAGAGAAATAAGCAGCTTTCGCAGATTTGGTTAAAGTCTGGTAAGATGTAAGAGAGTCTCTAAATATCTGAAGAGAAACATGCAGCCTGTCCTTTTTCCATTTACGTTCTGCCTATCTGCAAAGTTGTCTTTGGAGACGAGTCTCAGCATTTTGCCAACAATAAAGAGAATGGGTTTATCAATCCTAAATTGTACTGCCATTTTTTATTGGGCAGAGTTGAAAAAAGTAGAATGGTCCAATGAATCTTGAAATTATCTCCACTCTGCTTGATTGATGAGCAGCTCTTTTCTTTCTCCACTCTTTGGCCTTAATATAATTTCTGTAGAAATCAATCTTGACTCCTGAATATTTGCAAATTACAATCTGGCCTTTTGATTCTTGCTGCTGATTGGTGGGGTGTGTTTTGTTGTGTGGCCTATGTATTGTTGCTCTCAAAATGTTCTTGTGGAGGTTGTTAGTTGTTTTGGGTTTTTTCTTCATAAACCCTTATCAGGGCAAGTTATTGTATTAGCAATGCCCAATGCTTGTGCAGAGGCTCTGATCAATTTTCCCTCTTTTGTCTGTTCTTGGCACCTAGCTAGTGAAATGAACCTCCACCAGATGTCCAAACAGCTGAGTCACTGCCTGTCTTCAATTGACAAGTAAAGACACACCTCTTTGTGTACCTAAGTACTTAAATTATCATTTTATCAAAAATTCTTAGTATTTTAGAGGATTATTTAGACTGATTGTACTATAGACTTTGATAAACTTAAAATTCAAAATTCTGATCAACTTAAATTATACCCTGATGCTCATACTGAATATCATTTTCTTACAATCAGTTTTGTTTGGCTCCATAGCATACAGTTGTGAAAGAGTAATGACTCATAATCACACAACCTGCTGGTTGAATATTGCGCCTGGTTCCTCTCGAAGTTCCTTCCTCATGTTGTCTCAAAAAAAAGTTTCCTTGTCACTTTCACATGTGGCTTCCTCATTAGTGAGCTGTATTGAAAGGAACTATACGTACAGATTTTTGTAAAGCTGCTTTGGGGTTTCCACTGTTCCAATTCTTGGAAAAGGTTCAATTTAATTCAAAGAGTATTAACTTGAATTACAATGAATTTAAATAAAATAATCACCAGTTAAGTGATGAAATATGCAAACCTGTCCAAAACACAAACATAAACTATTAAGGTAAGGTATACTTGGATACTACACTAATCATTATATAAATAAGTCAGAATTTAATGTCAGTATAATTAATTTCTAATAAAATTAATAATTAAACTTTGTAGGTTTAATTACGAATTAAAAAGGTGTTGGTAAAGATCTTCACCCATGACTGTTTCCCTACCTACAGCACCAAAACAGCATAAAGTATGTAGATATCACTACAGTAAGGATTAGTTAGTTTGGTGATGAATAATGTTACTGTTTGTTTACAGTGAAAATTATTGTTAGAAATTCTCACTCACTCATTAATTTTCTACCGCTTATCCGAACTACCTCGGGTCACGGGGAGCCTGTGCCTATCTCAGGCATCATCGGGCATCAAGGCAGGATACACCCTGGACGAGTACCAACCCATCGTAGGGCACACAAACACACTCATTCACTCACGCAAACACACACTACGGACAATTTTCCAGAGATGCCAATCAACCTACCATGCATGTCTTTGGACCGGGGGAAGAAACCGGAGTACCCGGAGGAAACCCCTGAGGCACGGGGAGAACATGCAAACTCCACACACACACACAAGGCGGAGGCGGGAATCGAACCCCCAACCCTGGAGGTGTGAGCCGAACATGCTAACCACTAAGCCACCGTGCCCCCTTGTTAGGCATTGATTACAATTATTTACCAAACATGTTTTGAGTTGTATTTTTAAGACTTTAAAGGTCTTAAAGGTTTTTAAAGGTATTTTTCCATTTATTTGTCCCAGACTTGTTTTGATGACTCCTTGGCTATTTTGATTCTGTTTGTTATTGTTCTGTTATTGTTAAATTTTTGAGTCTTTCAGGAGCAGGTACATTTATGCTACCATTAGTGCAACCCTAACTCCCAATTACTGTTATAATGAACAATACTGTTACAACAAAAATGTAAAGAAAGGATAGTAAAATATTTTGGTCATAAGCTTGCCATTTTGCATGCATTGCTGGCCAGATGCTACATCTAGATAAAAAAGCTATATAAAAAAAAAGGTTTTGAGAGACAGAAGCCATTTCAACCTATATGAACAGTACCTAATGCACATAGGTTAAAAGAAAGGTAAACATTTATCAGAAGGTATTTATCAGAAGCATATGAGCAAATGATTGAGCCCATCAAAAAAATCTGCAATATAGCATGTCCAAATGAAATCACTAAATTACAATAAATGCTTTAAATTTTTAATTTTATAATGTTTCAGGATTTATTTTAAAATCCTTAAAAAATCCATTTTAGAAAAAACAATTTAGTAAAAGGCACACTCCCAATATAATATACATTTTATTTGTGTTCCATCAAAACAATTCCTGTTATTTTTCTTGTGTGTCAAATGCCCTCATGACAGCAGGTATGTGCATAACACTCTGTCTGTCTGTCAAGATTTACACCAAAAAACACAACCCAAATATAACCAATGTAGAATAGGTAAAGCCAACCAAACAACTTTAGTATTGTTTTATTATTTAGCCCATGAATAATTCCATTATTTTCAGTTCTAACAAGTCTAGCCACAAAGACATCATGCCACATCCAGTCCTCGTCTTAAAGGCTGCTTATATAGATATTTTTGCCACTTTATCAGCTTTCAAATAATAAAAATAAAATAATTATTTATAATGGCTGTACATTTTTTTAGGTAAACAATCTCATAAAATGACTTGCATAATAATATTTGAGGTTTTAGTGATTAGTAAAATAATTACTAATAATTACTAATACTAATAATTCTAAAAGTATTAGTATACTAATACTAATAATAGTAAAATAATTACTAAAAAAATTCAGTCATACTAATACACTATAGAACCTGAAAGGGTTATAAAAACTATTATAACCCAATTATTAATTAGGAATAATAACAGTGGATTCTAAAAGGATCTGAAGGTTCAGAGTTCTTCAACAGTAGCTTAGATTTTGATCAGAGACAGCAAACACAAAATCAGTTTAATAGAATCATTTATTTAGTATGCATACTAGCAATCATGGTTGAATAATAGCATTAGAAATGGTAGTGAATGTTATCAATGAGTACGTTAATGAAAATAATATAGCTGGACTATTGTCGTGTGTGTGTGTGTGTGTGTGTGTGTGTGTGTGACAAGGAGCCAGACAAATACTGGAAAATTTAATACAGTAGGTATGACACTGAGAATGAACAGAAAGATTATAATGTTGGTAAGAGATTGCATGAACAAGGGGCTAACAATTATGGAGAGAGAAGCAAAGATGAAAGTAGAGTTGTAAAATCCATACAAAATGACATTCAATCAGGTCAAATTCAAGTTAAAAATAATAAACCACTCTAATTGAAAATGAAAACAAACTACATTTTCTACAAGTATGTAATTGCAGATGCTCACTTTAAACTGGGTATGAATCTGCAAATATTTCAGCTGTTAATGGCCCTTTTGGCAGCCCTTGTTTATGGACTTCTGTGTGGGATATCCTTTGTACGATTCATACACTGGTAAGTTGAAGGTGCTTAGACAACTATCAGGAGTCAGATAATGACATTTCTTTTTTTGATACACAATGTGTAACTGCTTGCATTTAATAAAATGCCTGTACTCCAACTGGCATTTCCTGTGCCATGATGCTACATCTACATGCACATTATTCTATTTACTTCAAGTTATGGATAGACTGTGTGAGACTGAGAAATGAAAATTGACTCCTTTGGAGGCTTTATTCTTTCTTTACATCATGTATTAACCAACCAGGCATTGTCAAGGAATTTATTTAGGATTTTCAGATACATTTAGGATCAGGCAATTTTCTTTCTCTGTCCTCTATTTCCATTCTTCCTAGTTGGGATAATCCTAAGAGATTCCTGTTAAAGCTTGTGCTGCCTCTAAAGACACTTTCAGTCTGCCCACCACCTCCTGATCACCATCAATTCTGACAACTGAGAGAGAAAACGCTGCGTTAAATGACTCTAAAATCCATTCATACCCTGAATTTAATTAGTGTACTTACTATCAATTTGGCATTCAGTTACATCATTCCCTGTAAGAAGTAGTTCCCGCAAGTCCAAATAAGCATGGCCAACATCCACGCATTCATCTTCCTCATTCAATGGCTCACTGACCACAGTAAACTTTAACCTAAGAGATTAGTGAAAAAAAACTAAACTGTTGTGTTGGGTTCTATTTTATATTGGATTATTTTAATGCAACTAATATTTGTCAAATTTTATCCCTGTGTCCTAGGTAAACCATCAGTCTTATCAGAGAATAAGGGTATAATCAATATTACTCACTCCAATTCAGTTTCTGCTTACCTGCCCTGTTTAGCATCAGTCTTTTCCAGTTTAGTATAGAGATACTGTTTCAGAGGAGCTGCCTTCATGGAATTAACATGAATGACTGAAAGAGAGAGAGAGAGAGAGAGAGAGAGAGAGAGAGAGAGAGAGAGACAGCGACTGATGAAGATAAGGGAGTGTAGATATATTAATGAGTTCTGACAGTAGTGAAAAGGTCTTAAGTTTTTATACAAGTTCCTATTTTTCATTCAATTATATACACTCCTTTTAATTAAACATTAATCAGTGATTATAATACCAATATGAAACACATAAAACTATTTTCATGATCCCTGTGCACATGCTAAAATTACAGAGCATCAACAACATTGAAAGATCCCAGATCACCCAAACAGACTATGCCCAAGAAAAAAATATTATACAGCCTAGACTTACAGAGAGTCCTAAAATACTAATAGAAAGGTTTAATAACTGTAGGACTTCATGTTTTGGTCAAAATAGGTATAGCAGATCTTATTAAAAAATGTTCACTTAGATATTGTGGTGCAAGACTATTCAGTGATTTATAGGTCAGTACAAGTATTTTATACTCAATGTAAAATCTGACTGGGGCCAATGCAGTGTGAATAAGATAAAAGTGATGTTTTATATATTCTGGTTCTTGCTGCTGCGATCTGGACTAACTGGAGCTTGCTTATGCACTTGCTGGAACATCCAGATGGTATGGCCAACTTGGAGGTAACAAAAGCATGAATTTCATGTAGTGCCTTTATTGACTCCAGTTTTTCAATTCAAGTTCATGTAGATATTACTAGGATACTTTTTTCTCAGAAATATTGCAAGAAACAATCACATCCAAGGTATTTTATGGCCATCCAGAGTTACTATGTTACATGAAAGCTTAATTCTAGTTGCATGTGGCTTCTTTCTTCATGTAATTATTAAGAGAAAGTTAATAAGCATCCAAAATGTAATAACCTCTCACCTGGCTTTGATGAAACTGTGTGTCATCAGCATAACAGTGGCAGTTAATACCAAGTTTTTCTGAAAAATGTAACCAGATGTAGCATATATATATATATATATATATATATATATATATATATATATATATATATATATATACACACACATATATATAGTGTGTGTGTGTAAAAAAAAAAAAAAAAAAAAATATTATATATATATATATATATATATAGATATATATATATACATAAATAAATAAATATATATATATAGATAGAAAGAGATATACATATAGAGATAGAGAGAGAGAGAGAGAGAGAGAGAGAGAGAGAGAGAGAGAGAGAGAGAGAGAAAAATAAGTGGGCCTAAAACTGAAGCTTGTGAAACACAAACTTTACCATCGTATGCACAGAGAAGTCACATCTACATACTGTTCCTTTTACTCAAATCTGCAAGGAGGCACAACCCAGAGAGGAAGAGGCCTGTAGTAGATCATTCACTACTTTAACTAGTGTTGTATCTGTACTATGATGAGTAATCCATACTGATACATTTTGTGAAAGTTATGCCTATGTTTGTATGAGCATAACTGCTGCCCTACAACCTTTTCTAGGATATTGAAGATAAAGGGAAGGTTTAACATTGGCCTAGATTTTGAAAGTTAACAGGAGTTGAGGTCAGGACTGAACACCTTTCTCTGCAACTGGATCCTAGACTTCCTGACTGGGAGACCTCAGTCAATCCAGATTGGGAACAGCATCTCCAGCACCACCACACTGAGCACTTGAGCCCCTCAGAACTGCGTGCTCAACCCACGACTGTGTAGCAATGCACAAATCGAACCATATTATCAAGTACGCCGATGACACAACCGTGGTGGGTCTCATCAGCAAGAACGACGAGTCAGTACACAGAGAAGAGGTGCAACAGCTAGCTGCCTGATGTAGAGCCAACAACCTGTCTCTGATTTTTGATAAAACTAAAGAGATGGTTGACTTCAGAAGAGCACAGAGCAACCACTCTCCGCTGAACATCGACGGATCCTCTGTAGTGATCGTCAAAACCCCAAATTTCTTGGGTGTTCATCTAGCAGAGAACCTCACCTGGCCACTCAACATCAGCTCCATCACCAAGAGAGCTCAGCAGCGTTACTATTTCTTACAAGGCTGAGGACAGCCCATCTCCCTCTCCCCATCCTGACTATGTTTCACAGAGGGACAATTAAGAGCTTCCTGAGCAGCTGCATCACTGTCTGGTTTGAGAATTGCACCATTTCTGATTGGAAGACCCAGCAGTGGATAGTGAGGACAGATGAGAAGATCATTGGAGTCTCTCTTCCCACTTTAACAGACATTTACACAGCACGCTGTATCCGCAAAGCTAACAGCATTGTGGATGACCACACACACACTCTTCACCCTCCTGCCATCTGGAAAAAAGTACTGAAGCATCCGGGCCCTCACGACCAGACTGTGTAACAGTTTCTTTCCACAAGCAATTAGACTCCTTAGTAACTGAACTGTACCAAGCGCAATACACACACACACACACACACACACACACACACACACACACACACCCCTACCTGTATGGACTGCACTGACCTACACCAAATACACACTCTACCAATATACATCCATGTCTACAGCACCACCATATCAAACTGTTTACATGCTGTTTTTGCCACACTGTTTTTGCTCTTTGCACATGTTGTCTTGCACATTTCAGTCAATTGCTGATTTGCACAATTCATTACAATACCTCATATAACTGATGCTACTATATTAAATGTTCATTCCAGTATTTCTGCATGTGTACTACAGAACATACAGTATGTACACTGGTCGGAGCTGCTATTGTCTATTGTACTGTTTGCACCAGGTTGCATAGATGCATTTTATGTGGCTAGGACTAAATTACTTAAGTCATTAGCTCTGTCTTTGTTCTGTGTAGAACCAAAAAAAGCTTCTTTGCTTGACATGACATTATCATTGCCCTCTTCAACTACCTCTGCTAAAGTTGAAATGAATTTCTTCTCCCTCTGTTGGTTTTTTCAGAGACATGGGGGTTTCTGTGGTCGCCACGGGAATATCTAAGAGACGGTACTCCACATAAACTTGCTGCACAGATTGGTCTAAAGCAACACTTGAGGAAGGGTCAAACAAAAGTGATAAGATCTCAATTTTAAGTCTGCAGCCCTGCAAGAACATAAGAGACAAAATGTTAAGTCTAACATTTGAATTAAATTTGAAAAAAACAAACAAAAAACCCCGACAAATTATAGACCCAAACCTTAAACTATAAAATATGGTATGCTACTGTACATGATAGTTTATGATTTCATTTAAAAATAACTTATTCCTAATGCTAAATGACTAAATTTGAAGTACTACTGTATGAACAATATTCAGTACCTCTTTGACAGGTCTTTCAAGCTGGGGAATGATAACATCATTGTCACTGGTGGCGTTGTATTCCAAAGAATCTAGAACTCGACACTCCATTTGATCTAGTCAGGTAAATATTAATTTATTTGATGCCATTAAGAAGATAAATTATAATTTATCCAAAGTAGAGAAATATTATTGCTTACCTCTCAGACTAATAGGCTGGGAAACTTTTTCTCCTTTCTCCTTGTCTTCCTGTTCCATTGCCTTCCATCAAAGTAAGGAATGGTTAAAAATGTGATTTTATGTCAAGTACCTTTATTGTCATTTCGACCATACTGTATATAGCTGACAGCACACAGTGAAATGAAACAACGTTCCTCCAGGACCATGATGCTACATAAAACATCACAGAACTAAGGACTAAAAAAGTAAATTAACCTAGCCACATAAAGTGCATAGTGTGCAACCTAGTGCAAACAGTGCAATACAAAATACAGTGCAGACAGACAATACAATACAATACACTACAGGACCAAAAGTGGTGTTGTAAACATGGATCTATATTGAATGTGTGTGTGTGTGTGTGTGTGAGAGAGTTTATTTCAGTCCAGTTCTGGGTACTGAGGAGTCTGATGGCTTGAGGAAAAAAGACTCGGTCTGGTTGTGAGGGCCCCAAATGCTTTGGTATCTTTTTCTGGATGGTACAGTAGTTGGGTGAAGAGTGTGTTTGTGAGGGGTGTGTCAATGCTCAATCAATGATCGAGGGGTGTGTCAATGATCAATGCTGTTGGACTTCTGGATGTTGAAGGAAAATGATAGAAGGAAGAGTGACTCCAATGATCTTCTCTGTAATGCAACTGCTCAGGATGGTCTCAATGGTCCCACTTTAAAATGTGATCAGGATAGGGGGTGAGAGAGGGGATTCTCTCAGCCTTCCTTAAAAGTAGAGATACTGCTGGGTTTTCCTGCTAATTTAGCCAGTGTTGAGTGACCAGATGAGATTGTCCACCAGGAATGTGAAGCTCTTAATCTCCTCATCAGTGTTTAGCAGAGAATTGTTGTTCATGTGTAGTCAAAAACCACCTCTTTTGTTTTGTCACCGTTAAGAGACAGGTTGTTGGCTCTACAATAGGCTGTTAGCTGTTGCACCTTGTCTCTGTATGCTGACACATTCTTGCTGTTGAGCCCCACCACAGCCGTGTAGTAGACAAAATTGATGCTCTGGTTCAAGCTGAAGAGTAAACAGCAGTTGACTGATCACTGGGACCCCTCAAGGCTCTGTGCTCAATGTGGTCGTGCTGAAGATGCGGCTCCCAATCCGGACTGACTGAAGTCTCCGGTCATGAATCCTTTCTGTCCAGGTGTGTAAAGGCCATGACAATGGTATCATTCTTGGAGTGGTTGTGACAATACACAAGGTGGTTGCAGGGCTGATATTCAGTACCAGAATTGATATTCCTCATAACAAGGCACTTCATGATGTGTCTCAATGCAATAGGGTGATAGAAGTCTGCAGTGTCCTGCCTCAATGACTATGGCACAGGAAAATGGTGGTAGTCTTTTTCATGTAGGAACAACTGCACTGCTCAGAGAAATGATAAAGTTAGTGGTGAAAAAGAGATGCTCTCTGGGGGATGGCAGTGAGTTTTGCTGCATTTTTGTTTTATTGCTTCAAACTGCTAATCATCTTTTCCACAGTTATATCAGTTTCCAGATTTGGGTGTTTTCCAGGGTTTTCTATGACAGGCATTACGCACTAGTTAAATTTTTTTAACGGATCCAACGCTCAAAACGGATCCGAAAATTACGGATCCGCAGATGGTCGGCACCTCACGCAGCGCCTTTGCGACTCTCCATAGGAAATGAATGACTTCCTGTTTATCGGCCGTCGTTTGACGTGTGCAGTGGAAAGGCGACTTTAACCGAGTGAGACGCGGGAAGCTGAGGCAGGGAAACAGAGCACACGTGGTTGTTGGGATCTTTGTTTCGGCGGTGGCGGCTCGGATGCTCATATCTCAAGCCAAAAATTTGGTAGAATCACAGCTCGTATCTCAAAAAATTCATATGTCGGAGCACTCGTATCTCGAGGCATCACTGTATGTATGTGTATATACTTATACATACAAATTGTGATATATGTACAGGAGTAACCAAGAAATGTACGGTGTATGTACAGATATTATACATAAACTGAATGTACAGTTATATAGAATTATTATTGGTAGAAAAAGATGTAAGAATGTACAGGGTAGAGCAGAACTGCAATCTGGTTACTGAGAGTGAAGTATTAGTTAGACATCAGTGTCCTAGTGGTGTAATGTAGAGTTCAGTAAGTTAATTTTTTTATTGTGTGGAAAAAACTGGCTCTGAACCTACTAATTCTGGTGCAGATGGTTATGTATCTCTTCTTGGATGGAAGAAGGTTGAACAGTATATGAATAGGGTAGAAGGAGTTTTTGATGATTTTGTGTGCTTTGTACAGACATCTACTGTGGTAAAGAGACTCATTGGCAGGAATGAGTTTTTTTTTTTTTTTCTACACACTGTAGGTGTTTCTCAAAGCACTTCATAACAATGGGGGTGGGTGCCAAAGAGCAGAAATCGTTCAGACACTAAACCTTCTCTAATTCCAATATACACCAACCACCATTATGCTACACAAATGCATTTCTAGTACTATCATCTTGGGTTAGAGAATTGATAGCAAGAAAGAGACAAACATACTTTCAGTTTTGCAGCTGAGCTCAGTGACATTTTTTTGTCTTCAAATTTTTTGAGCTGCTTTCTATCCCTCAATGACTTCCATTTTAGTGTTGGTCTTGATAGGGCCTCAGGTGACTTGAATGGGTACCTCCACTGGATATACACCCTTACAATGCCTCTAGGAACCCCTGCAGGGTCCCTTAGGACATAACTACCTGAGACAAAACAGATTAACAAAATACTTTTAATGGAGTGCTAATTAGGGATGCCACAATTCTCAATATAATATTGAACCGTTCAGTACGACATCCACGGTTCAATACGCGCTTGTGAATTTGCGTTTTTACGTTTAAATAATTTATGTGCTTTTTATTTCTCTCCGAATTGACTGTGTGTGCCTGTAATCTACGAGCTGAGATGAGGAAACTCCCCGCGAGTACATGTTCAATCACTATGCTCTAAAGTTAGGGGGCGCTGAACCATCATTCCACACTTTAACATGGCGAGTGGTGGTGAAGTGAGGCTACAGTACGAGGAGGCGCCGGCGTCTTTTAAATCTGTGGTGTGGAGACATTTCGGTTTTGCTGTTGAGTATAATGCCGAGGAAGAAAAAAGCATTGTTTTACAGGAGGCAATTGCTGCAAGCATTGTTTTACACGTGTAGCCTACTCAAACGGAAACACTTCCAATATGATTGCACATCTGCGGCGCCATCACCCAGCAATATCAATGTCTGAAGGCAGGATAGCAGAGCAGGTAATAAAGTCCTCCAAAAAACAACAGTCCCTCGCTGAATCCTTCCAGCATACATACCCAACTGGTTCCGAGAGACACATGAAAATAAAGGCAGTGGGGGTGTTCATTGCCAAAGATTTGCAGCCGTTTTCGGTGATTGGAGATGCGGGCTTTTGTCATCTTATAAAAAAAAAAACACCCGATCCGCGTTACAGACTACCGTCTTGCACTTTTTTCAGCACCGAGATAATTCCCGACCTCTATGAAAAGACATGCAACAGTATTGTGTACGAATTGGCTCAAGCACAGAGCCTTGCTCTGACGACAGATGGTTGGACCTCGCGGGCAACCATGAGTTACCTCACTGTAACTGTTCACTACATGTCGGATTGGGAAATGAAAAGCGCTGTACTCCAAACCTGTCCCCTGCATGAAAGTCATACAAGCGCTCATTTGGCAGAAGAGTTGACAAATGCAGTGAATACATGGAAGTTGAGGAGGCCTCTTAAGTACTGTTAAGTTTAATTAAGATGGTTTATTTATGTTCACTGAAGTACAAGTATGTTTATTTGAAATGGTCAATTTATGTTTACTAACTTTACATGTATGTTTATTTTCAAAATTTAGGAATTTATGTGTTCCCCAGTTTGTACATGGGCTACCAGCAGCTGTGAGATGTCAGTGTTAATTTTAAAATAAAAAATGTTTATATTATACAAAACACTAGGAACCAGTGGACTTTTCTTTGCTTTTAAGTAAAATAAAGGAGTATTGCAATAAATCGTTTTTATTTGTTTCTTCTTAACCTCTTACTGTTCCTATTGCCTAAGCATAGAATAACAAAAAACACTTTTATGTGTTAAGCCATCAGAACCGAACCGAAAACTGTGGTTTAAAAACCGAAGTATGTATTGAACCGTGGGCTAACTGTATTGTTGCATCCCTAGTGCTAATCTCTAGTTAGTATTGAATTCATAAAAAGGTAAAAGAAGGAATTCTCAAACAAACACCAACAGAGACAACCTGAATTAATGGTATACATAATGAAATTATTGTTTCTTATTCAAACCAAAAAAGTATTATCTAGTTAATTTAAAATATTCCAGATATACACAGGCAAGAGTAAGTGAACAATCCTACTTTCATGGTCACTGCCTCCATACTGTAAGTGCACTCAAAATCACATAGACTAGTCAAGCATAGACCAGTTAATACCATTCTTGTTTATGTCATGGGAGCATCTCCTCTCCACTCTTGAGAAATACAAAAACAGGGCTTACTTGTTGAAGCTCAAGTAGTCAGTAAGTTATTTTAATATTATACTTACCTTTAATTGGCTTGCCTGTTATCAGAGCCTGCAGTGGCACTGGTGTCTTAGCCAGGAAATTTGTAGGACTCTGTTCTTCACTGTCATCAATCATATAGACCCATAGGCTGCTGACTTTTAGGTATTCAATCAGATCTGCTGTAACTACTAATGGGTAAGTGTTAGAGTTTGGAGACGCAGGGTCTGTACAGCTTGGAACTGAAGGACTAGAATGAGGAGGTAGATCATACAGGCGATGTATTAAATAAGCATTGGGATGAAGTCCTTGCCAGCATACTCCCACACAACGTTCCAGTACCACCACCAACTCATTGCATGACCTTCCACCATGCTCAAATAATTCCTGCATAAATAGTGAAAGAAAAATAGAATGCAAATGGTGTCAAACAAAATTAGCAGTATTTTAAGAAGTATGTAAGGGAAGCCTCTTAGTGCTGCTAAATTTGAACAGCCTTCTATCATCTCAGAAATATCAGGAACGTCACTACATGATTCAGAAAAACTAGCTCATGCTTTTGTTACAGCTAGATTGGATTACTGTAATGCCTTATTGTATGGATGTTCCAGTAGGTGCATAAGCAAGCTCCAGTTAATACAGATTGCAGCAGCTAGAGTACTAATTAGAAACAGAAGACATGACCCCCATCACCCCTATTAGCCACACTACAATTTTAACTAAATTGCAAAATAATACTACAAACCTATAAAGCACTAAATGTATTGTAGTATGTGTTTAAGGCTCTCAGTTACCGGTCAGAAGAATGGAGTTCAATCCCCAGCAAGGGCCCTTGCGCAAGGCTCTTAAAACATTCTGCTGAGCTCTATAAAACCGTACAAACAAATGACAAAGGCTTCCTGTGTTTGAATCATTAGTTTCATGCCTGTCTCAGAGTTTTAAATTATACTGTTTTTTATTTTCGCATTCGTGTTTTAAATTATTTATTTTTCTATCACAGTTAATTTTATTCCTCTTCTTCAAGAGATGCTTTTTTGTTTCCTGTCTTCAAACATCTAACGGAGAAAACACTCTTTGGATCTTTTAAATATTCCAATCTGATTCAAAGGTATGTAATCATTAAGTATGGCAAACTTTCAGCTTGTCCAGTGTGTGAGCTTCAGGATGTTTAGTAATTATTCCTCTGTCATTAGCATTAATTTTACTTGTGATAAGTGTATTTTAGTTATCTCTCTGACAGAGAAGATTTCAGCTTTAGAGGTGTGCATCCAGATACTAGAGAGGATTAGCGATAGCAATAGTACTGAAGTTTCTGTAGGGGAAATTCTGGATGCCTTAGGCAGAGTTAGTAATCCCCCACGGGAACACCCCTCCTCTCTGCTTCACATGTCAAAATGGTTTGCTCTCCTCAGTAAAGCACTTTCTGAGAAACCTGAAAAAGCTCTGGTTATAGAAGACTCCATCGAAAGGCATGCAAAATTGGGGAGCCAGGGCGCCGGACTTAGCAGGTAATCTTAGGGTCTTAGGCAAGCATATACGTCTTTGTCAGTCAGAGCTTACTTTGAGTAATATTGTAGAGATGTGTAAATTAGTGTTGGCGATGTCCGATGCTGTAGTATGCTCTGGCCCCATCCCAATGCGGCATGGTTTACAGCTTACAGCAGGATATGGTCGCTGGACTGCGCAATGTCCAGGTGGTGCTCCAATAGATAATTGAAGCACTTTTACTCTTATTGTACTTTTTATGATGTTGCATGTCTTTTCATCTATTCTACTCTAAACGAGTTGTATAAAGACTCCATTATGCCAAACATGAATGCTTTTTTTAATTGATGAAGCAGCCGAATATTTAATTTTTATTTTGTGGGGATAACTTATTTCTAGAGAGTGTAAAAATGGTCAGCAAGTTTTTCAAGGGTAATTGTATTTGGTGAAGCTTTGGCTCATTTTTCCAGATGATTCGGTCAAGAATAGGAATACATTTTTCTTTTTTGTATATTTACATTGCATTACATTACTAATTCCTACCTGTCGGATATTTATATTTACATTACATAACAGCATTTAACAGACACCCTTATTCAGAGTGACATACAAAAGTGCTTTAAATTTTTTCAATGAACCCATCAATACTGGTTCACAGACTTAGGACTCCATCAGCCTAAAAGTCTGTTGTGCTGAATTAAAGCACTTTTTTTTAACTGTCCCATTATTCCCAGAATTTTGGTTCACTACTTCTGCAATCTTATTTAGCTTTGCTGCCATAAGCTCAGCTCTCTCTGTAAAGTTTCACATGCTACTCCTGAGATACCAGTGATCATGTCCCTTTCTGTTCTCCAGAGTCCTTATGGAGTTCTTAACAATTAATGGCCATTCACTGCTGGCTCACCCACTGGGACAGCCTGGAGATTCAAGGGATTGATGTGGATAGTAGTACTTAGTACTTGCACAAAGCCCCATAAAAGAACAGCTGGTAACATTAGCAAGATAAACTGCATTCTAAAAGGAGAATACATTTCCTGACTAATAATAGCATAGAGTACAGTTTTAAAAGGGATATTATTTGATAATCACACTATCCAGTGTAATTCAGATGAAGAAGGGTTCCCATTTGGTTCCTCAAAAGGGTTCGTCCAAATATTGTCCCAGTTGAGTTTTTCCTTGCCACTGTCAGCTTTGGCTTGTACAATAGGGATATACTGATAAATTTATGTCCTGAATTTATATTTTTGTAAAGCTGCTTTGTGACCATGTTTTGACCATATATTGCCATATAAATAAAATGTAATTAAATAATGGATTTTGGATCTTATTCTTTTTCTATGAGATTGCATGCAAAGATAATAGATTTGTGGTAGTGCACAATTCCCTTTGTTTAAAAGAATGCAGATTTTAGCAAACAATTAGCAATACCCTAGAAACTAACTGAAATATGATAGCAATCACTTAGCATACCATGCCAACAACCTAGCAACACCCAAGAAACCAGCTGTGATGGCATTGTAACTTACAACCTAGCAAAAACATGGAATATAATTATAAACAGCTAAAAACATAGAATCTACCTGGACTGTAATAGTAACCAAGTAGAAACACCTTAGAAACTAACTTGATTAGCATAGCACCCACGTATCAACAACCAAGGAAACACCTTTTATAATACAAGTTAGTAACAATAACAACAATCCGGAACATTATACTAATCTTAAACAGCTCTAGCAACCAACCAGAACACTACACCAACCACCTAGCAACAAACTAGAAACCACCCTCCTACTGTTTTGTAGACTGTCAAGCCAACAACAAATTTCATTCTAATAACATAACCTGGTCTTATAAGGCCATCCTTAAAAATATTTTGGTTTGCAGTAACAGTAAAAAAAAAAAAAAAAAAAAAAAAAAATTACAATTTTGGTGATGGTGATTACGTAGGTATGACTTTAAACAAATTATCATATCGTGACGTCACTGACTGGGTCTTCAACCCGTGCCTTCGGGCGCATCATTGCAAACCTTATTTTGATGCTGGGCAGTTTTTCCAGAACTTTGTGCCAAGTTAAAGCGGTGTCGAGCTGTTTTAATGAATTTTTTAGATGTACTATGGTGCCCGAACCCGTTAATATTATTTTAGTGCTTTTGTATTAGTTGTTTGAAAAGTAAAAAGGTCGGTCTTGATGTAAATTTACAACCGGCAAGTCGGTCGGACTTAAAGCAAAAAAAAAAAAAATATTGAGTCGGTCCTAAATTGACAGGGTCGGTCGGGTTACGGCAAACAAGAATATTTTTAAGGATGGCCTAATTGTCATTTATCTAGCACTTATAACATACATCACATAGATCATGTAAGATAGTATTTACTTCAGGCTGATTGTGAGTCCAGTATAAAGCTCTGTGAATGGGCAAATAGTCAGTCACGCTGTCCATATTTTTTCCTATCATTCTGTCTCTGTGAACATCTTTTGCCACCACTTCAGAAAACAGACGGAGCCAGAATTCCAGGATTCCTATTAGTTCCCCCTTGAATCCTATGGAGTTAAAAAAAAAAAAAAAAAAAGACACTGAATTTAACAGTGAAATTAAAACAGAAGTTAAAGTGCAGAGCTAGAGTAGTGCTAAACTCCTGTTTAATCTCACACTGAAAATAAGAGTGTAAAGAGTTGTGTGTGTTTATGAAAGGAGAAAAAGAGGTAAAGAGGGTGCACATGCTCTGCTGTAAAGCTGTGCAAGGGAGCTTATGGAAGTGTTTGCACTAAACTTATAACCTGGCTGCAAAATTTGTGGTTGCATATAAAAGTATGGTGGGGACTTTTTGACAGCAGCAGGAGGATGGTGAATGGGCAGCAAGAGAAAATATGAAACAATTTCCAAATTACATAATAGGTCGTTCCAAAGGGCAGTAATGGTACAGTAATAACATGTGGTGTGTAGAGCTTATTTTAATTACTAAGTGACCATGTTAGTGAAAAGTGAGTCTGCTGCATGGCAGAAATACACTTGCAGTGATCATTTACTCAAGGTCAAGTTGGAGCTTTGATGAACCTAGAAAATGCTGCAAGTGTATTTTTATCTTATTTTTATAGGGGGGCAAAATCTTTTCTTCAAAGTCTCAATGTTGGAGATTAGCAAAAGATAATTTGGCATTGATTTCACATTCAATAATTGACATTTTGTGAAAGCCAAGTTTGCAAATCTACAATTAAAGTCAAAACTGGCTTAATTTTTCCAGCAGGAAATAATCCAAATACATTAAAATCCACACACAATTTATTATTATTATTTTTTTTAAACAGAGAATAAAGCTTTCGACAAGGCCACCCCAGTCCACTGACCTACACCCATTGGAAACATGTGGGTTATAGAGCCAGGACCCTAGGTGGCAGAGAGACAGTGTAAAAAAGACTCCCAGAAGCATTATGTGACAGGATCCTATTTCTCTTTCCAAATGTGCTTTTGTTAAGTAAAACACACTATCCTTATTGTTCCCCTTACCTGTAATGTTCACTCTCCCTTTTACTTTTTCTCCACTGTGCTGTAGTGCTTGTATTAGGGGGATTCTTGCTCTGCCCTGGGTTATGAATTGCACTCCTCCTAGTGCCTGATGTACTTCAACATGTGCAAACACCCTTTGTCCCTCAAGCTTGGTGGGGATGTTGCCAGTAAGAACATAGCAGGATGTAAAGCCATAGTTTGGTTGTGTCCCTGAAACCAGTGGGGTTGAATGCATTTCAAAGTCAAGGAATGAGTAGGTACAAAATGTCACCACCTCATGGGGACCACTGGTACCCACAACTTCCTGCTCTCTCATGAGTCTTAGTCCCACAGGAGTGAACGTGGCTCCAATGAGACTAATTTCAAGCAAGGATCCTCCATCCTGGAGCCCATTTAAAATAGTATTCCCCTCCATAATCTGGTATGATTCCTGATCAACGCGTGTCCATGTGTATTGATGTGGCATATTCTGATTGCCGTTTCCAGGACGGTATGTTAAGTTTCTCAGCCAATCTGAAATAAAAAGCAAAGGAAAATATTGGTTGAAACCCTTTATTAGAAAAAGCAATATAAATAATATGTAGGTTTATTGAAAGATTGCAAATCTCATGTAGTCCCATGGGACTTACCTTGTAATCTGTTGATTTGAAGTGACAGTTTGTCTTTTTCAGTGACCTCTCTTTTTCTCCATTCTCTTTCCCTTTCAGCTCTCTCCCTTTCTATGTTCATGTAAGCCTAATAAAATGGAGCCATCTTGTCTATTGTAGTTATTATGCTAATTTCCATGCCAGAAATACAGTTCAGTGTATAATGGCCTTTTTTCTACATTTTATGTGTCTGTGTGTTTGTGGTTACCTGCAGGTCATTATTGATCCTCTGTTGCATAACCAATAATTCCCGAGTTTTCTGCAGCTCTAGTATGGTTTCCACATGAGAGACTTGTTGAGCAGCCAACTCTTTTGATTGGTCCTTGACCTTCTCATTACTCACCAGGAATGTCAGACCCTTACAACTCTCCTGCTGCAGTCGAAAAGCCTAAGAGGAAGAGGTACAGAGAGAGACAGAAGCAGATCAATTAAATTAAACACATTTATTCAATTATAAATGTAATAATAAATGGTAATATTTAAAACAGATTGTAAAATAAATGTAGCATAAGCAAACCAACCTTTATCTGCATCAGAATTTCACTAAGGTCTTCCACATCTGTCTGAAAATCCTTTAACACAAAGGAGTTGACAAAAATTTAGACCATCAATATTTGCCATTATTTGCAAAAATAATACATTTTTACTTAAATCACTTTTACTTTTGATACTCTGTCTAGTCTCTCTTGTAGGGATGTCACATTCTGTCTGCACTGTAGCACTTCTTGCTCCAGGAATTCATGTTTTTCTCTAAGGGTAGTGGTCATGGCTAAATGAGAAAGCAATTAAGTTATGGAAAGTTGCAGTATGAATAGACTATTCATGAAATCATGCCTCAAGTTACCTTCTCACTAGCTTACCCCTTTCTTGTGCTCTTTCTATTTGACTTGTTTCATAGTCTTCCACCGCTCTCTTTTTTTCCTGCTTCAGCTTTTCTCTCTCACTTTTCTCATCTTCTAGCTTTTTCTTCAATACCACCATTTCAGCTTTACAGTTCTCCACCTCCTGTGCATCACTCTCTTTTTCACTCTCATGTTCATTCTGTTGGCTACGGCCAGACAGTGTTCTGTGGTAGAAATCAATAAACATTTCATTATGATTATTTCTCATTCAAACTTGCATAGCTTGAGTGCATTCAAATGGGCTTTTCAAAAACATGCTTCCATTGAAAAGTCGTCAGTGTATAATTGTGTTGCTTGTGATGTACTGTAATGGAAGTGGAAACTCACCTATGCAGTAGTGCATTATAGCTCCTCTTCAGGATATTTCTTTCCCCTTCAATGTCTGAGACCTTCTCCTGGAGCTAAGAAAATGATTATAGTGGTTATAAAATCAACTGTTGTGTGTGTAATTATATATATATATATATATATATATATATATATATATATATATATATATATATATATATATATATAAATAAATAAATAAGAAGCAGTCCTGAATTCGCCAGTATCAGAGTGGCATGACTACAATACCTCTGCCAAGCTGTGAAGCGAGATAGTGGCAGTATTAAGCTGACCTTCTAGGATCAGTGCCTTCTTTTTTTCCTGTTTTAATTGCTCATTAAGCTGCCCCACTTTTCCCAGCAAGGCCTCCTGGTTCACCTGCACTGACCTCTGGCCCTATGGTACAAATATAAGAGGGAGAACAAAAAAAAACAAAACAGCATATACAATACGTAATTAGTATTAACAAAAAAAGAAGTGAAGACAAAATTAGAAACAAACATTATATAAAATTCTCCTAGGCAATATTAGATAAATTTAAAATCATTCCTTGTGAAATATTTTTAAAAACATCTGTTAAAGAGCTTTCTGAAAAGAAAAAAAAAAATGGGTGTCGTGGCGGCATTCAAGGCAGTGCAATCCAACAAAGTGTGCTTTAAAAACAGGATTTGAGCAATAATTGCATGTTGTTTGCAATTCTCCTTTTATTAAAAACAAATGCATTTAGAATGACCTAACCGAAATCTTGTATAAAAAGTGTAGTCACCTCTACTCTCAAAAAGAACACGTAAAAACCTTTCATTAATGATTGGATCAACGTCATATGACCTACTATTAATACAATTGTCCCATTCGTCATGTTTGGTTTATATCTAGATTTTGTGCCCTTTGAGGTCTGATGGAGGAATGAGAGTCTATAATTCTCAGAGAGCTTTATTTGTTTAACACCTGCTTGTTCATTACAGAATATCCCATGTGGCCTGAGATCCAATTAAATAAAATTTCGTTCTTTTTCCTTTAAACAAGTTTTGTTAATATATTGGCAGTTGTTGTTTTGTAGAGTTGGGAGCAATGCATGAGCTTCAGCAGTAAAGTCTTTTTACTGTAACAATTTGTAAACCTAATTTTGCTGTATACTTTTAAAAATTTTTTTCTAATTACCATGTCATTATTTCGACTTACTACTTGTTATTTCAACGTAGTCTCTCATTAGGTAATGATATTTTGACACATTTCCCACAATCCATCAATAGGCCTAATTTACAGTACACACTGTCATTAAGACACAAAATCAGTCATTTGTAATTAATTTAATTGAGATACAATTCCTTGCCCACTGGTCTCCATATGGTCAACACCACTGCCCCAAGCATGCCTTTCAGTTACACTTCCATACTACCATGGTTGAAAGCCCAGACACCACAAAACCAATGATTGGTCCCAAGGAATACCAGGACCTATAGGAGGCTTTCAGTAAAGAATGCACCACCAAACTGCCTCCCCACAGCCCCTGGGATTACTGTATTTATCTGCTGCCAAATACCACACCAACCAAGAACAGATATCCACCCCTGAAACACACCCAGAAAAGAAGGATGGTGGTTTGCAACCGTCATAGATTACTGTGTGCTAAACCTGATCACAATCAAACACCCCTAGCTCAACTAGCCATAGAGCAACTCCAGGAGGTCCAGATATTCTCAGATTTGGAACTAATACAACCTGTTTCCAACATGGGAGGAAGATGAGTGGAAAGTGGCTTTCATAACTTTACACGGCCACTACAAATACCGTGTAATGCCATACAGACTAACTAACATGGCAGCGTTGTTCCAGTCATTTGTCAATGAAATTTTCAGGGACCTTCTGAACAAGTGCATTTTCATCTACTTAGGCAAAATACTGACATACTCAAAAACCTAGATTCACGTAGCCCAAGTACAAGAATTGTTACAAAGACTATTACAGCACAGCCTGTTTGTTAAAAGGGAAGAAGTGTGAATTCCGCCAGCACACAATCGTGTTCCTGGGGTACATCAGAAGCTAGGGAGAGAAGAAAGATCATGGGTAAAACACAGGAGACACCACCCTCACCACTGAATTTTACTTGGCACATCCCAACTGAACTATCCCTAATTTTTCATGCAACTATGCCACTCAAGATGTTCCATATCATCTCAAGAGTAATTATATTTGATGACCAGGACACAAGCCCAGCACCCCTTGAAGATAAATGTTTGAGAAGTATGGGACAAGTGGGTGTGTCTCCTGCTGCTGTACAATCAGGGCACTGTTGTGACTATGGATGAGCATCTGATCCTGGTCAGAAGTTGCTGTGCCTAAAACAGTACATGCCTAGTAAACCAGGGAAATATGGCATAAATCATAGGGCAGAATTCAATGCCAGGACCAGCTAGGCTTGGTAAATGCAAAATATACAGTGGCAAACCTGCTGATGGAAAGACAAAAAAAAATAAATTAGGTCAAAATGTCTCTTTACATGACAGAAGGTCTACAGAGACAAACCATCACCTGTGACAACTTTATGTATGCTTGTGGCCAGGAACTGCTTAAGGAAAAGCTGACCTTAAGGGATCAATCAGGAAAAACAAACCTGAGGTTCCAGCTGCATTGCTGCTGGAAAGAAACAGGGCACAATGTTCATCCAAGTTAGCTTTTACTGAGACATATGCACTTGGGTAATGCTGTCCCAAAAACAAAGTGCTTCTGATGAGCATTCTGTAAGCAATTCTGATGGATACTGCTGTAAGCTCCAGGAAAGACAAAAAGTCCCAAATCACCCTAAACTATAACCATGTACATTTACAGTATTGGCAGATGCCCTTATCCAGAGCGACGTACGAAAGTGATTTTAAGTCTCAATCATTGAATACATTAAATCATTGAATGTTTTTTTTTTTTTTTAAACACACACATACAACCAACAGGGTAGAAACCAGAACAAATACAGTCGACCACCTCAACAATAAAAAAAATTACTACACCCTTATTTTACAAATACTGTACAGTGCCTTGCAAAATACTCACCCCTTTGGCTTTTTCCTATTTTTTTGCATTACAACCTGGAATTTAAATGGATTTATTTTCAAATGATTTGATTTACACAACATACTTGCAATTTCTAAGATGCAAAATATATTTTAATGAGAAGCAAACAAAAATAAGGCCAAAAAAACAGAAAACGTGGGTGTGCATAACTATTCACCATTCAAAGGTAGAGCCACATTTTGTAGCAATTACAGCTGCAAGTCTCTTTGGTGTGTCTGTATGAGCTTAGCACATCTAGCCACTGGAATTTTTGCCCATTCTTCCAGGCGAAACTGCTCCAAATCCTTTACGTTGGATGGGATTCACTGGTGTACAGCAGTCTAAGTCAGACCACAGATTCTCTATTGGATTGAGATCTGGGCTTTGACTGGGCCATCAAAACACATTTAAATGTTACTCCCTAAACCATTTGAGATTTGCTTTAGCAGTGTGTTTAGGGCTATTGTCTTTTCCAGTCTCATTTCTTCAGTTTTATTCAAAAATTGCTCTGTATTTTGCACCATCCATCACACTTTCAATTCTGACCAGTTTCCCAGTGCTGATGAAAAACAATCATACAGCATGATACTGCCACCATACAATATCCAGACATGGCATTTTCTTTTATGAAGTTAAATTTTAGTCTCACCTGATCACACTAACTTCTTCCATACATTTCCCCACGTCTTTTGGCAAACTCAAGACGTTCTTTCTTGTTTTCTTCTTTAAGCAAGGGCTTTCTTCTGGCCACTCTTCCATAAAGCCCAACTCTGTGGCATGTACGGCTAATAGTGGTCCTTTGGACAGACACTCCAATCTTTGCAGTTGAAGCTCTCCAGCTCCTTCAGGTTTACTGTTGGTCTTTTGGATGCGTTTCAAATTAATGCCATCCATGGTCGGTCTGTGAGTTTTCTTGGGTGGCATACTCTTGGCAGGTTTACCGTGATGCCACATTCCTTCCACTTTGCTTTGGTGGATTTAATGGATATTTAAAGTTTTCAATATTTATTTGTAACTCAACCCTGATTTATACTTTTCTACAATTTTGGTCCTGACCTGTTTGAAGAGCTCCTTGTTCTTCATTGTGCTGTTTGCTTGATGCTGCCTTTTGCTCAGTGGTGTTGTAGACTTTTCAGAGCAGGTATTTATGTAAGCTGAGATGATGTGACACTTAGACTGCAGACAGGTGGACTTAATTTAATTAATTATGTGACTTCTTGAGGTAATTGGTAGCAACAGAACTTTAGGAGCTTCATAGCAAAAGGGGTGAATACAAATGATCTCCTAAAAGAGGAAGTACCGATTCTGCCCCTGCAGAAGTGACATCAAGCCTTAGGTGCAACAAATGCAAGGCATATATTTGCAAAATAAATACCATTATAATAAGAAACTGCCACTCATACAAGTCTGTGATAACCCAACATAATAGTTTCCGCTTAATTACTCAAAAACATGGCATCATTTCATGTAAATGAGGTCTATTGACAATAATTCCATAAACAAATGCAATGCTTGTATTAATGAGCTGAAATGAAGTTGGCTAAAACGCAGAACTCAGAATTGTTTGATGCATGTTATGTGTTGTAAACAGTTAAACCATATTGGGTTATACTGGGTTTTTTGTCCCGGGAGGACAACAGTTGTCATTATGTGCCTCTATTAAAAAATCTGAAATGGATTCATAAAAGTATTATGATGAACACTGACATATACCAGTCGGTCATGGAACAGTACAAATAATGATCGACAAATCAACAAAAGGGTAAGGATGGGCAACTGGAACAATAACAAGACAACAGCAATAATCACAGTAACCAAAGCTGTTACTCGAGAGGACTAATGCATGTTCTCTCCTGCATCTCGTTTAAAAACTAGCTGGAAACTGTATTATCTGCAAGCATGGCTGCCTCACTCATGTAAATGAAAACGTACCCCTTCAGGCCAAAAGCAAGCACTGGGGTGAGCCTAAGAAAGAAAAATAAATAAATAAAAAGACAGACACACTAAAAGGGACATACTGTAACACTGACCTATATAGCATTAAATGGTCAAGTGCTTTGAACATTTTTTATGATCCATCAGGTCTACTTCGATCAAAATTTGCAAGTTATACGTTAACTCAAGTAGTAAAGGTTGCAGCATGGGGCAGAAAGTTCTATTACAAAGCCGTGCAGTTGTGGAACAGACTTCCAATTACTGTTTGGGAATTTACTTGAATAGTGAATATGAATAGTTTTTCATAATTAAAGGAGCAGATCTGGAGGGTTATGGGCAAAGAGTGTTTTGGTGAGCTGGGATGTTTGGATGTTGTTGAGAGAGGTGGTCCTGATGGTTTCTGAGAGGGAGAAGCTGGGACCAGAATTAAAACAAACTTAAAAGTGTTGTTTAATCCACACTCTCTATTTCAGAATACAAATGCAACTCAGTTTCAAACTGAATTTTCATATGTGTTTGCCCTCCTGCCTGGTTTCAGTAACTTCATATTTATTAATTTCATTCAAAATCTTCTTTTCCCTTATGATTGTATTACATTACTTTTATTTTGAATATATTCATTAATAACTGTTTGATTTCATTGTATAGTCTTGTAATTAAACCCTATAACGCCAATTGTATCATATTTGATATAGGAATTTTAGTGATTTCACAAATTTTTTTTTGTGTTGAGAATATGTGTATCAAATATGATAAATCAGGTGTAATTTAGCTGAGTCATTACTGTATTGCATTTCATGATGCAATCTGCATTATTCCTGCCACAATGCCCAATACAATGTTTTAATTATTTAATTAAAATTTAATTTAATGTTTTATGTAATTTTTGTACATCGAACCAAACGTTGTTTTTTGCTAATAATTGTCTTTTGTCAATTGTTAATTTTCATTAACACAATTAAACGATTATCATATTCTATACAGTATGGTATAGATCTATATATTTATATATATCTTATATATAATCTATAAGTTCATCTTTGTTAGACAGAAACCAACAGTTTATTGCCTTCCACAAGGTGAAATAAAAAGGTCATAAAAAAGGTTCCTGTTTGGAAAAAAAAGAAACTCCAAATCAAAATCAAAATGCCTCATGTATCAAATATGATCCAAAAAAAATATGTGTGTAAATGGTCATCAAAAACATTGGCTGTATTTTGGTTAAGGGCCCAGTAAACACTTCAATTTCCAAAAACAGAATTTTCTGTCAACTATTTCATTACCGAAATTGCAGTACATTACTGGTAATGGCATATTCTCCTCTCTCTCAGTTCAGACTAAGATGAGCTGGGATGAGGTTGTCGCATAGCTCACAGAGCTAACTTTCACAGATTCTAAAGTTAATGGAGAAAGCCACAAAATGTTTATAAACAGAAATTTCCCATTTGTGCAAAGAATAAAGAGCTAGTGACCAGCTACAGAAGTGTCCATTGTCCTTCACGCACAATGCAAACAGTCACCCCATCCCGTTACACTAAACTCCTGTGAACAGTGGCCTTCTCCACACTACTGGAGTCTCACAAATTTATCCCTCTTCTTTTTGCCATGTTCAGGCCCTATTCCAACACCATATTAATTTCCAACTATTCACTGTACAAGTCTCTGCTTATTTAGAATACATAGTAATTTTTCAGAACATCTGACATGGGCACATGAAAGATGTCCTGGTAGCCTTGAGACAGTGAGACACTGATAGCAAATACAGATGGCAAGTACAGTATGTATGGGTGTGTCAGCAAATGGATAATATAGCAAAGATTAAGGTGTTTCAGACATAGTGTCCTCATTACAATAGAGCACCAGATCTGGTCCAGTAGAAGGACTTAATCAGAATTTACTCAGGTAAAACTTTGTTAAAACTGCACTTTGTGGTGGAATGCCTGTGCATTCTACTAACTCTCTCCCTAATCTCTTGTAGTCTGAGGCCTCATTCCTTAAGTGAGTGAAGGTATAGTCTAGTAGAATAGTAGAAATAGAATGACTGGCCATCACCATAATTATAACATAATTGTATTATCGGGTTGGGATGCTTTACTGGGAAAAATTAGTCAAAGTTTTGGGCAATATTATTATTATTAATATTATTATCTTCATCACCATCAGTGCCTTTCCATGACTGATGTACTCAGCAGCGCGGCTCTATGTACTCAGGTCCCACTATGAGCCAACAACATCACCAGGACATCATCTGGCATCCTTCATGGATCCTATCATTATATTATCAACAGCATGTATGGCATTTGGCAGATGCCCTTATCCAGTGCTGCCAAATTACAAACTTACAAACTCACAAACTTTCAGCTCAGAAGTCCAACACCTTAAAGGCAGGGTCTCCGATTTTTGAAAGCCAATGTTGACATTTGAAATCACCAAAACAAACACGCCCCTAACCCAAATGGGTATTGATAGCTCCGCCCACACATACATACGCAACAAATAATGGAAAGATAATGGCAAATAATGGAAAGAAATGTGTCTTTATCATAGCTGAAGGAAAGAGCAATACGATTGCAGATAAACAAACAAGCAAAAATGACACACAAGCATAATCATGCAAAGGACGGCATATATTAGTTGTGTGAAACAAAGCAAAACCAACGTTACTCACCTATCGAGAAGGAAAAAAGCGCCTCGGCGTCTTAAGTAAAGTTGGCCGCATATTCACAGATTCGAGTTTCCAGAGTCAATAACATAGAACTCCTGAGCTAAACGCTGTTACTACACAAAACGCGGTTGTAGCTGCGTCTCTACATTACTACGATAGAAAAGAGGTGTTATTTGTGTAGTAACAGCGTTTAGCTCAGGAGTTATTGACTCGGGAAACTTGAATCTGTGAATATGTGACCAACTTCCTGCTCCTTCAGTTCTCTCCAGCGCTGGAAAGCTGATCCTATATTAACACGTCCTACTTCTTGCCTTATCGTAAGCCTTCGCTTTCTTTCTTTGTTTTTATCCTCCATGTCAATGTTAAAACCGCTTTCTGCTAATGTCACACATGCGCACTGAACACTCTCTCCGCCGCATATTGACAAGCCCCGCCCCTTTTCGCTCATTGGCTACACGTTTGTTTTGATTTTTGTTTTGATTTTTGTTTATTATTCGACCCGACTCAGTTTTCTGAAGCATTTCTAAAAATCGGAGACTGCCTTTAACCACTAAGCTACCACATATACACCTCTATACATATACATCCTCATACACCCAAAAATACCGTAAGAAATAGACTACATACACAGCAGTATGCTAGTTTTTATTGCCAGCTCAACAGCACTTGCTGTTTTGGACTGTCTCAAATTGTCTGCTCTCTCAGTAATGAAGCTTATTTTGTTTGCAGTTTTGTTGCAGCCCCAACAGTTTCTATGTGTCATACAAAACTCACACATTCTGATAATAAACTGGCTAACAGCTATAACAAATTATTATATATCCCTTATTATATTTCTTATTACTCATTATAATGGGTATTATTCACAACAAGGAAAACTTCTTAAAACTCACCTCTTCCAGCTGGGTCTCATAAGCCTTATGAAGCAGAAAAAAAGACATACCACAACATCAACATAGATTGAAGAGATTAATCGATGCAAAGTCTGTTATTGATCTCATTACATTTTTCCAAAGGCCCACCTGTTTTAGAACTGTAAACTTTTCCTTAATGACCAAAAGAGCAGTCCTTTCATTAGACAGCTGTTTCTGCAGCCTGATCACATTTATATTATTTTTTATGGAAAGTCTGCAATCAACAGATAAAAAATTAGCTCCCTAGGTGTACTTGTGATTATGTACAAGTGTATATGTGCAGTCGTTTAAAGTAATTTTAATAATTTGTAATTTGTACTGTGTGGCCAAAAATATGTAGACACCTAATCATCATATGTACATATGGGCCTTCTCCTAACTGCTGGCACAATATTAGAAGAACAGAGGTGTATTTAATGTCTTTGAATGCTATAGTATCATAATTTCCCTTCACTGGAGCTAAGGGGCTCAAACAGCTGTGTACTAAACAAGATATAGTTCGCTAATTGTGCCCTTAACTTAACCCCATTAAACATATGTTGGATGAAGTGGAATGTTTAATGAACTTCAGGCCACCTCACCAGACATTATGCATTACCTCACTGATGCTGAATAGATAAAAACCCAAAGCCATGGTCCAAAATCTATTGAAAAACCTTGTCCAGAAAATAAGGGCACATCTGGATGGTCAGGTGTCAAGTACTTATGTACTTTTGCATTTTCTAAGTGTCATATACTTATTTTCCCACTACTTTTAGTTTACCACAGACAGTTTTTCATTACCTAAGTTCATCAACTTGCCGTTTGTTCGATTCTTCCATAGGGTATTGTAGTTTTTTCTCCTTTAGTTGAAAGGTTTCTCTGAGGGATTGAATAGCCAGTTCAAGCTCTGTTAATCTCACTGCCTCTGGTTCTGTAAAACTAAGAGAAGAGCAAAGCTCTGGTAAGTAAGTACATTGTTCTTGGGTATAATTATACAATCACATATTTGCATAAATGTGGATCAAAAGAAATGGTCAAGCATTACAGAATAGTTTGTGATTTTTGGTAGATTTCAATTTGATTAGACTCTGTATGTTAGAATTGACTTAAATGCAATTAAATGTGTATACTGAAATTGTGCACATTGAGCATCATGTGATATGAATATATTTTTGTATAAATTCTTAGAATAAGGGTTTGCATAAGAAATTTGGCATTCATTAAAATCCTGTAAATTCTGACAAAATGCAAAACACATTTTTATTTTTTATTTTTTAAACTGTATCTTATTTTGTCTTAAAAATAAGCAAACTACACAATCAGAAATACCATTAAAGCATAATAAACAACTAACTAAGTAATTAAGTACATTAAGTACAGTTACAGAGATTGAAATATATATCATCTGTACTCAACCATTAATCAAAGAAATATTAACATACAGTCTTTTAGTCTGTCTTTTGTAATCATCCATGGAGCTGAGCGAATAGTGTGCTGGGACAGTTTGAGTTGTCTGTGTGGCTTCTCCCTCTTGTACACCCTGTCCTAAAACATATAATTGATCCAGATAAACAATACATTATTAAAATCAGTTTACTGTAACAGTAACGAGGATAAAGCGATTACGGAAGATGAATGTATTACTCGGGTTGTAAAGTGGCATTCCAAACCCTGAAAGTGTTGTATAGTGCCTGTGGAGATGAGAGAGTGTGTATGTGCATGAGACAAGAGTATACTACACTATATTTCCAAAAATCTTTGACACCCTGCCAAACCATTGAATTCAGGTGTGCCAATCACTTCCATGGCCAGAGGTGTGTAAAATCAAGCACCTAGGTATGCAGACTGTTTCTACAAACATTTGTGAAAGAATGAGTCACTCTCAGGAGTTCAGTGAAAGTACAGTTTCCACCTGTACAATAAGTCCATTCATGAAATTTCCTCACTGCTAAATATTCTATTGTCAACTGTTTGTGGTATTATAACAAAGTGAAACTGTTATAGCTGCAAAGGGTGGGTCAACTCCATGTTAAACCCTGCAGATTAAGAATGGGATGTCATTAAAATTCATGTGCATGTAAAGGCAGAAATCCCAAAACCATTGGCAATATAGTGTATGAATCTTGTCCTTCTCCAATTGAGCATGAACATACTGAATACCTGTTAGTATAGAAGTATAGGGAGTAAATATGCCGCATCCATGGATTTGGACTATAATCAGACCTCAATCCACCAAGGCCTATTTCAAAGCATGACAGTGGATGGAGCATTATGGGTGAAGGTGTCTTCTACCGGCACTTTACAAAAAATTATACTGAAACTCCTGCCCCCGAATACACTCCACAATATGTTCAACTCTCTTTCCCTCCGCCAACAGCCAATGCAATGCATCCACATGTCACCCATCTGAGGGGTGGTCCAAAGTGCGTTCTGGTGGCTGACACTTGGCCAGGTCATCAAGACAATGTCTATGACTGGGATTTATCAATGTGTCAATGACTGAGCCTAATCTCCAACACACCGTTACTTGCCTGCTGGACTTTTAGAACCACTTCCCACACCACAATGGCCCTGGTTTCACCTAGCATTTGATTTTGTCACTGATCTCCCGAATTCCAGTGGGTGCAATACTTTACGGGTTATGGTGAACCGTTCCTCTAAAGGCTGCAGGTTTGTGTCGCTCAGAGGACTTGGTCATGGACACAGCTAAAGAACTATGTAAACACATGTTCCCGATATATGGCCTTCCGGAGGATATACAGTATTCTCCAACCGGGGACACAGTTCACGGCAAGTGTATGGAAAGCCTTTTGCGATCAATTTGGTATTAATGTCAGCTTCACCTCAGGGTACTACCCCCAATCAAATTGCCAGGTGGAGCATGTAAACCAGGAATTGAATCGCTATCTAAGGCCTGCTTAAACAGGCTTGTTCCTGTCTGCAATAATATCCTACCCTGGGGGGAATAAGCTCAGAACTTTCTGATCCACTCGTCCACAGGCTTTACTCCCTCTCAATGTGTGCGGGTGTACCAACCGCTCTATCTGGGTTGCGCAATTGCCAGTGTATTTATACCAGTTTCTCTTTTAGTACTATGCAAATATTGTTAGTTCTTCTACTCTACCAAGCTGTTTCATTGTTCCATTGGTACTGTTTCTCTGTGTTTGACCTTGTTCTCTTATTTTGGATTTACTCATGTTGGATTTGCTTTTTGTATTGTTTGCTTCGTTGTTTGTTTATTCTGTGTATTCTTTATGCCCTGTGTAATTTGTTTAAATGAAACTATAATTTAATATAAAAGTGTTTGTGGAAAATAGAAAATAGATAGATATATATGTATATAAAACGTTGCACATTATCATGTATATAACACATTAAATTTAAAATTATATTTACCATACTTATCCGCATTCCTTCCCATTCATTGCATATTGTCCAGATCTGTTTATATTCCTACTTTTGTATTTATCCTTATTCTCCAGAATCATAGATCTATGTTTATTGTTTATTTTCTCTCTTTATTTATCCTTTTCAAAGCACCTACATTTTACATTTTACATATTAATTTCTATTGTATTTCTTCTCACTACAAGGAACAGTCGTAAAACACATTTTACTACATGTCATATTATGTATGTTTATGTATGTGACAAATAAAATTTGAATTTGAAATCCTTTGCTCAGGAAAAGGCCATAAATGCTATCAATCTAAATGACTCCCCATCAAGAGACTGAAAATAATAATTTCTTCCATTGCCTTGGCCACTTTGCAATATCTGTATCTTCAATCATATGTTCATTTCAAACCTGTACTTGAATGACTGTCTGCATGGGGATATACATTGCTTATTATAATAAAATCACAAATCGCTGATCAAATTTACATTTACACTGTGAGCTGACTATCAACTCCTGGCTTTTTACTGCTTACAACTGGTTCATTAAACCTCTGAAAAAATGCTTTTGGGAAACAATCACACAACAAGCTCGTACGTTTTACTCAATAAGTTTCAGTGTTTTATGGAAACCCACTCAAGAACATGATATAAGGACTAAGAGAGCAGACGTTATATACAGATAGTAACAAATTTAAAACATAAATCAGATTTTTTTTAAAACAGAATACCCTGCAATCACTTCTCACCCATCTGTGGACTTTGGTGAGCTTGTTGACACAGAGCTGGGATCTGCTTTCTGGCCATGTTAAGTTTTCTCTCCAACACCTCCTTCTGGCTTTCCAGAGTAACTACATGGTCCTTCAGCTCCTCAATAGAGTCTTTATTGCCAATATTTTCCCTCCCAGACAAACCAGAATGTTTGTTCCTCAGGTTTGACAATTTAGTGGAGAACCTTATAGAGAAAGACACAGAAATTAACTGCTTGGCTCTACAGTGTATGTATGGCTTGTAATGGTGTGTGTGTGTGTTCGTGTGTGTGTGTACAGTACATATACTGCACAACTTTTGTGTTTAATGATTGTGTATATATTTGACCTGTATAGCTTCTGCTCTATCATATGAACATGTTGTTTGAGGAGTGCGCTCTCCTCCTTTAGACAGAGATATTGGTCCTCAAGCTGCTTCTGTGATACGTTGGACACATATTGAAGGTCTGAGATGTGCAAGAGGTGCAATATAAAAGATGAAAAATCTCAATTATTAAATCCAGGCTTTGGATTATACAAGTATAGTATAATCTCAATCTCTCAATCTCAATTATTCTATAATTATAATTATAGTTTTTTATGTTATATATTTTATTGATTACATAGTACAGAAAGTGATTTAGATCCTAAAATTAATTGATTCATGGGCCTTACCTTTACTTTTCCGGACTTTTAGTGTTCTTCTTGAGGACCTCACATATTCTTCTGAATGTTAGACAAAAATGATCATTTTTTAGTTTAATGGTGTTAACATAAAGATGATTTTATTAATATATATCACAGAAAAACCTTGCATGACAGGCATTGATAATCCTTTCAGCTCCTTATCACTTGCTTCAATGGTTCTCACTGTCATACACAGTCATGTTTTGTTTATTCGATTTCTGCAGCTTCTGAAACACAGACACAAAAATCTCACTGGTAATGATTTCAATTAGTTCAGCTTGTCTTAGCACTCAGAGCTTGTATTTACTTTAGATTAAAAGCATCAATGTATGCATGAGATCCTGCAAATATTTCAATTCAATTTCAATTAAATTTATTTGTATAGCGCTTTTAACAATTCCCATTGTCTCAAAGCAGCTTTACAGAAGTATGGAAACAGAAGAGAGAAAAAAAAATAAAATAAATATATTTCAACGAGAAGAAAAAATAAAGATAAAAATAAATAAATGAATATATACAATTAAAGTTTAAAACTAATGTTAAAATATTAACTTAAAATTTAAAATACTATATATCTATCCCTCGGAGTCGGAGTCGAAGGCAGCAAGGGAAAAACTACCTGAGATGATATGAGGAAGAAACCTTGAGAGGAAACAGACTCAGAATGGAACCTCATCCTCATTTTGGCGACACTGGACAGTAAATAATGTAAATGTACAGTAAAATACACTTTCTATACTCACTCACTCTCACTGACTCATTTTCTACAGCTTATCCGATGTCCTTTCTACAACAGTTCATAATTGTGCGACCAAGAGCTCCTGATTAACTAATGGATCATTGCAAACTCTGAGATTAGAAAAGACCTGATTGCTGATAAAGACCAGACCATACAAAGAAGGCATGACAATCTCCAAGCAGCACCATCCACAACAATCCCATGAGACAATGGCTGACCATGCAGATCAATCCCTGGAAGGGTGACCACCTGGCGACGAGACTCCAACCAGTGGTAGGACATCAGGATTGACGAAGTACTGTAGCTCCCTTAAGAAGAGCGAATATTTGTCTTCCACTATTAATCTATAATCCTATATCTCTGTCTGAAGCACTAGTTTTATACCCCACTTGCATTTAATCATTTTCATATTTTCCTTAATCATTTAAGAAATAAGTCAACATTAAAAACCATTTATTAATTTAATTTATGTTTGGATACCTCTCCAACAAGACCAATGTCAAAGCAAGGCAGGAGAATGAAGCACTTGAAAGATGACAATAGAAAACAGTAGATAAAGAACCATTACATTTTATACTTACTTTAAATGCAGTTTCAAAAAATAGTGGTGATGATGATGATCAGAGCAATAAAATATTTTTTTTATCCATCACACTGTCTATTCTCAATAACTCTTTTAAGTCATCACTCTTTTAAATAAATGCTAATTCTTTTGTCTTTTCTGAAGTTCCATCCATTTATTTGCCTCTGTTTCTACCACGCTCACCTCATTGCATGATTCTGCTCTTGTCTTAGTTTAATGCTGGATGTTGCTTCTTGTCCTGTAAAAGGCTTTATCCATGACCCTAAGCTAATCTGTTTGTAATCTTTATCTGCATGTACCACCCCCTCTGTCTCTACTACTATATATCCTATATATCTACCCAGGGGTGTGAAGCATTATGGCTGTGGGCCAAAACTAGCCTGATATGATTCTAATCCAGGCCTACCAGGAACTCATCTAAAATCCATGTTTTAACTTAAAATTGTCTTGTCAACCATAATTGAATTAAAAGGTTAAAATAAAGCTGGTCCTTTTATCTCCAGCTGTGTAAATTAGATAGATAAATTAATACTGTAGATCACTTTATTAATCACAGAGGGAAATTCACAATCATGCAGTCACAACTTATACAGATAAGTGACCAAAGATAAATTAAATAATTTATGAGGATTTAAGAGGAAGTTTTATTGGTCTGGTATTGACTTTGGTCCAGCCCATTTAACACTGGTTTAAGCAATGTAACCAAGCAATGAATAATACTGGAATTGTTCTCTTAATGGCTGTAATTCTCTCACACAGGCTGGTGTAATTGATTAGGCTGTTGTTTGCCTGCTTGCCTGTGAGGAAAAGAACAGAAGCTTTACAGAGCTAATCAGATTATGAAGAGTGCTTCATAAGGAAAGCACTGTGTGTACTTAATGAACATACTGTATTTTAGCAAGGTTGTTTTCAATTAATAGTATATTTTGCAAACTTCCAACTTACAATCAGATGCAGTTTTAACATAAATCATAATTTATTTATTATATAGAGCAATAATATTAATGAATGAATATTCACTTTTATTTGAACAGTGAACAATAAACATCTTTAAACCAGACGTGTCGGAGGCAAGGAAGTACTCCACAAAATAGCACAAGGAAGAAAATTTAAGAAGAACCAGAATTAAAATATAAGCTATCCTTATCAGGTCAAAAAGAGAAAAGGTAAACAGTATTCAATTTGTCTAAATAATATTCTTTTTGATTATATAATAATAGTCATGTAATAAGCTCAGTACAGTCTATACGATCATAGGTACTAAGGTAGAGTTCTACATTATCTGGCAATAACTGCCACTGTACATGATCTGACCCCTGCAACTAATACAAAATGAATTTGCATGTCTTTTCAACCTCCCCAAGTTCTTCACACTTCACCATTAGTACTGTTCTCTTAGTACACTGTTCTCTTGTGCTGAGTTCTGAGTTGCTTCAGCTGGGTTCTTTGTTGTTTGATAGAGTCTACAACACATCAGCTAAATTATATAAATGTTGATGCATGAACTCAACAAAATCTGTGAAGGTTTGCTGTGGTATCTGCCGCTAAGGACTTAACAGTAGATTCTTTACACAACCGACACAACATTGGTTCAAAGAAGGCATGACAGTCTCCGGGCGGCTCCATCCACAACAATCCAATGAGACACTGGCTGACCATGCAGATCAATCCTTGGCAGGGTGACCACACTGTTAGTTGTAGTGTTGCCTCCAGGAGGTGATGACTCCATTTATTGCATCTGTTTGTCCAGCACATACAACAGTACTCAAATGTATTGAGCTTGGGGGAATTGGAGACCAAATCAACACCTTGATATCTGCCATGCTCCTTAAGCCTTTCCTGAACAATTTTTGCAGTGTGGTAGGATACGTTAGGCTTCTGAAAGAGGCCAATAACATTACAAAATACCTTTGCCATGAAGGGTGTAGCATTTGCAGCAAAGTTTAGGTAGATTTTATGTCAAAATAATATCCACATGAATGCAGGACCTAATATTTCCCAGCAGAACATTGCCCAGAGCATTAAACTGTCTTGACTTTTTTTTCCCATAGTGCTTCCTGGTGCCATATCTTCCCAATGTAAGCAATGTAAGCACCCGGTCATCCACATGATTTAAAAGGAAAAGTTATTAGTGTACTTAGTGCACAACCCTAATTATGTCTGTGGCATGAAAATCCTGGAACTCGTTGATGGGTTGCTGCTGGGAATGTGTTAATTAGTCAAAATTTAATTTAACGATGTGGAACCCCTCCAAACTTCATGCATTTTAATTCATAATACTATAGTTTCATCTACACTATGAAACAATAGAAAAAAATTATATCATTTGGCTTTCACTAAAACTGAACAATACTGGATGTGTATAAGTCAGCTTTTATTAACATATTAGTACACAGTGAGACATTATTAGATACATACAGATCAGTTGCAAAGCAAAATAAGACTAAAACAAACTAAAATGTGCACATGTAAAATATTAAAGTGTAGATATGGTACTTGGCGACTGAGAAGGATGACTGGTGCCTAAATATAATCTGAAATATATGAGCAATAAAAAAGAAAAATGTATTGGTGATGCTTTCAAAGAAGAAGATTACACATGCTCTCTATAATGCAGCAAAATAAATCACAATCCTGGATATATGCACATTTTGTTTCTGTTCCAATACCCAAGACGCAGCTCATGGAAGGCTTCATACCTATCTAAATATGGATTGAAAGAAGGGCATATTGTCTGCATGATTGGGACAGAGACTAACTACTATTGTATATTGACAGCAGTGATGTATTAAAAAAAAAAGAAATACTATTCATACTACTACAGTTTGGTAATAGTTATATTTTACTTTATTGTTTTATGCATGAATCCAACACTGAATAAAGGAATGTCTTTTTTATAAAATTAATATTATTTAGTCCTCATCTAACCCTTTGTAAAATATTTTTAATGTCAGTTTCTGTTATAGCACCAGATAGGTATAGACACCAAGACCAACAAAATGTCTTTTTCTAAGAACATTACATATTATTGTGCTTGTGGAGTTTTTGTTAATATGAGGTTGTAGTGCTGTGGTGATGGTTGCTACTGTATAGAAAGGTGCAAAGCAGCCACATCGGGCTGGTGGTTAAAATCATTAATGTGAGTTGTAGATTGATATAGATTAACAAAATAAAATTTCAGTGTAACAACAGAATCCAGTAACTGTGCCTCCAAAAATAAAGAAAAAAATATAAAAAAAAAATAAATTCGGATTTGAGTACATGGAAAAATATTAAAGGATTTTTTTTTCTTCTCATGCTTAAATGAAACATGTTTGTGTTTGACTAGATTATGTCAAACTGTTTGCTGACTACATTAACTGTACGTAGGTAGGTGTGTTAGTATATTAATTAACCTATTAATGAATTGTCATTATCTTTTGATATCTTTTTAAAACATCTTTTGATTACCCTATACCTGCTGCAAATTAGCTGAGCAATCATCTAGTATATATACCAAACCTTAAACTGTCAACATCCATTTGCAATGAGACTCATCTTTTCTGCCATTAATGCACACATCATCATCATGAACACACATACTCTCTCACACACACAGACACACACTCATCTAATCACTATCTCTATCATGATCCTTCTCTGCAATCACCAGCTCTGAATCCTCTCCTGTCTCCAGCATCTCAGCACTCTCCTCCATCTCTTCCATCTCTTCTCCCTCCATCTCCATCTCTTCTTCTTCTCCTCCCTCCACTACTCCATTCTCTACCTCCTCTGTTTCTCCACCCACTTCCACCATTTCTGTGCCTTGGATTTCTATTTCCCCTTCACGGATTTTCTTCACATGAAAGGTGAATGGTGGTACCTTGTAAACGGCAGTTTTAGACCGAGCATATATAGTGTGATCAGGTGTGAAAGACTTCACCATCTTCTTCTGTGAGGATTTCATCTTCTCTTTATGCTCAGGATTGACAGCCATACGAGTGCTGAGCTTGCCCATTTTCTTCTCAATGTTGTGGCGTGTCTTTTCTAGATTCTCCCGTGTCTTCTGCCTGGTCTTCTCCAAGTTCTCTTTGGTCTTTTGCTTAGTTTTTTCCAGGTTTTCTTTGGTCTTCATCCGTGTCTTCTCCAAGTTCTCTTTGGTCTTTTGCTTTGTTTTCTCAAGGTTCTCCTTTGTCTTTTGCTTGGTTTTCTCCATCTTCTCCTTGGAAAAGGCTGTTTTGATATTTTGGACCCGTTGAAGGCTGCTGCGTTTGATGCGTTCCGCTCGGGTCTCTTCAATAGTCTCCTCAATTTCTACTTCTTCTTCATCAGATGACAGCTCCAGATGAGCCTTCTCTCCTCCAGCCTCTTCACCCTCCTCTACAATGCCTTTAAGCTCAATGTCACCCTCTGCTGGCTGGTGCACTTTCAAGGACTTTGCCACTGTGGTCTTTGAAGCAAGTTTCACATCATCCTATAGAAGCACAAAGAGATTTGTTAAGATGCTATAGACCGAACAAAACAAATTGTCTGTATGGAGTTTTTCTATAGGTTTTACACATTAACCTTGGGTAAGGAAAATAAACAAAAAGACAGATTTTCTTTAACAGACTATATGTTTTTAATCTTAATATTCTTAATATTTATGTATGGAATACACTCCTGAACAAAATCTTAAGACCAGGGAAATATTCATAACCAGGTTCATAATCAGGTTGTAATATATATATAAATATTTAATATTTAATAATGTTTAATAACATAAAAACAGACTTATTAAATATATACATAGATACAGGTATGGAAATGTATGGAGCTTTCACTTAAATTCTTTTCAGTACCAACTAATGGAGATCCCCGTTAGTATGTGAAGTATGGCTGAGGGATATTTTTGTTTATTTATTTTTTATTTTAAATAATTAAACACAATTAAATCATGTCAGATTTCTGTGATCTTTTTGTGATTTTTGTACAGTTATCAGGGTCAAGAGTTTGACAGTTTCAGCATTAGGCCATATTAGGCCATATTGTGCACAAATATCGTGCCCTTTTGTCGTGTTGTGTCGTTTTTCCTTCAGAAGATTTAGTACTGTTGAATTGTAGCAATGCTGAATTACAGCATGCATATCCCTACATGTTCTCATTCTCTACCTCAGCTATGTTATACTGTCATGTTCCCCTTCTCAGGACAGAGGCTTTTCTTAAAGCATGTAACAGGATATGTCCTTGAGCAAGTGCTGCCAAAAATTAAATGTCTTATTTCTATTTTTTCTTCTTAATGGTCCTATTGTTCAAGGCTTGCCTTGCATGTGATAACGATTACACACACACACACACACACACACACACACACACACACACACACACAGACACACATAGATGGGGACACAGCTGGGAATTGTGTTTAAGTTACAGATGAGCTGTCTTTCTTGTTGTCTTTTTTTAATTTTATTTGATTTCTCTTCTCTTCTCTATCCACATCTGTCCCTCCCAAGCTTTCTCCCTACTCTCATTCTTTGCATTCCATTCATGGAAGCCTCTAGGTCCTATACGCAGCATACAGCCTTGCCTTGTGAAGCAACTGTTTTTCCACTTGTGTCTTCTGCTGTACACCACATTGTCTGAAATAGCACAAGCATGTATGCATTGTTTTTCTTCCTTTACGATGTAATAAAATGTCTTCATTGTCCTTTACCATATTATAAAATGCTTCCTCTGTTCCCATTGTCACATCCTTCACTAAAGTAGTTTTCGTTAAGTAGAAATTGATGCACCCAAAGCTACTCAAAAATGCCTGGATATTCTCACACTTCTTTTTGCTCAATGGGTATATTTAAGTCTTGTGCATGCCATTCCTCAGTATCTGACCATTTCTTCAGTCCACCGATTTCATTATAACAACCTCTTGTAATCTCATGTATGCTTAAATGAAAAAAGAAAAATCCGTAATACAAATAACGAGTTGCCCAATTATTAGCTTACTTGCCTCCCTTACTTCACTATGATCACTATGCCTTATAGATTTTGAATACAGAATGTGTACATGATGTAAAATTAATGAGCCATTCTATGAACTACCATTTCCATAAGCTTCAAATTAAATCTTCCTATATAAACAGTATTCTATCAAGAAAACTGAAATGGAAAGACAGGAACATGGAAAACATGTAACAGGAAATCAGGAAATCACCTCCTCCTCTCAGAAATCAAAGTCCCACCCCTCTCATTAATGTTTCTTTGTTCCACTTCACAGACAGGAAAATAAACAAACTTGGTCCTGAGAGCTCAGGACCTAAGGGGTGGGGTGGTGAGGCACATAGTTTTTTAGGCAAAGATGTATAAGTCATTAAAATAAAAATTTCATCCAATCAGCAATTTATATTTCTATACTATATAGTAGATATAATTTATATATGCAGCGCCTTTTTCAAAAAAACAAAAAACAAATCGGATTGTTTCCAATGATAATTTCAATTGTGGTAAATATGCTGTTAATTAGAGAAAATTGTTTTAAAAATACTTCAATTAACAATAATTCTGTTGTCATTTTATTGAAACAATTCATTTAAAAATAAAGTATTTTCAAATTTCAAACAATCAAATACATTCCCTCCAGGGACACATGTCAATGGCAGCCATATTGTTTACAACTGTCACCATGTATATAAAAACATAGACTTGCTTTGTTATGAACTGCCACACAGGACACAGTGCACATACTGGAATCCAGGAGTGTGTGATCAATAATCAGGTGAGTGAGAATGTGTGAGACTCTGTGGTCACTTTGTGTTACAGTATACTCCTTGGCATTTAGGTTTCGCTGTTATCTGTAAAATGTAGTTGGATGAAGATTCTATCATAGCCATAGACAATATGCATGACAAAAGCTCAACATGAAGTCAATACTCATGTGCACTCTAGTGTACATTTTAGCCATTTGTCATAAATGTGAACCTGCATCAATCAGAGACTCATTCTGTCTTTCCATGCCTTATTGACTGGGTAGCTGGGGGTGCTTCATCCACCACAACCTGGCAAAATAGTTTGAAGCTTATAGAGTGGCTGTAATAAGGAGTGAAATAGAAACTCAGTTTCAGAAAGCTTGTATAAACATATGCAACAGACAACTTTACTTTATATGAGCCTTGAATGAATGGAATAGAATCAGAAACACAACAAAATATAGATTATGATTGTGATAGGGCAGTTGAATTTTGTGTTTGTGAGTGAGTAAGTGAAAGAAAAAATACTTTACTAACTACTTTATTTGGTGAGTGTGTGTAGACACTGGAAGGTTTCCACTGGCTAACAGAGAGCCCTCTCTTTAGCCACATATGCAGAGTTCTTTTACATCTGTTTAACTGCAACCAGCCATGGTGCTGTTGGAAGGAATCCCCCTCTTTCTTTCTTTGTGCGTGTGTGTGTATGTGTGTGTGATTCTCTGTATACGCAACATTTGGGGTAGGGAAGGGATTCCTCCTTAGTTATTATAATCCAATCAAGCCAGAGAAGAAAAAATGTGTCTCAGGGTGGGCGAGAGAGAAGGTTTAAGAAAACAAAAAACTTTTAAAACATTTATTAAAAGTTATTATCAATAGACATTATTATTGTGTGGAAAAAGATGACTATTAATTAGTTTTGTAATGATCACCATATGATCATGGGATTTAAGCAAATATAAATACATTATTCAGAAAAATAAAAATAATGTTTTTTAAACCTGTACAAATACAGATACAAATAGGGATGTACACAGGACATGCCCTTAAATTTGATGGATCTTTCTCATGGATTTTTGAATGGATTTTTTAATTTTTTTCTAAAACAAATACTGGTGAATACTAAAAAAATTCTACTGGCGTGTAGAATTTTTATAGCCATTTTACATTAAATGTGCACATGCAAGATGCCTTTATAGTGTTACTACATTTATTACAATCTGACCATGGTTAATAGAACTAAATTCATTAGAAATATTGTAGCCATGTACAAACACAAATAAGAAACAATGCATGGTCAAAAGTATAAAAAACTACAGCATCACACCCATGTAAGCCTTCCCCAAACTGTTGCCACAAAAAAAATGGAAACAGACTATTGTAAAGAATCTCTTTGTATGCAGTAGCATTAAGATTTCCTTTCACTGGAAGGTTTTACAATCGTCTTTCAATATGACAATGCCCCTAGTTGGGAACAATTATAAACTAGAGTGGTGTAACTGAGGCTGAAGTCTGGTCAGAGTCAGAATACACACACTATGCTGACAATCTGATGTTGTCACTGTGCATTTTTAATATTTAATTAAAACATTAGAAAAGTTTTTAAGATTAAATTTGAATACATATAAATACATTAATAGCATTAAACAGATACTGTGGCATCTCTTGATCCTGCCCTGTGATTTAAGATTCTGCTTCTAGCCACAGTCACTGTTACCATGGTGCTGTTGAGTTATACTTTCCAATAACAATGAGAGACGAGAGAGGGTGGTGTTTTAGATAGATTTATAACTATGTGGAATGTTAGTGTGTGTGTGTGTGTGTGTGTGTGTGTGTGTGTGTGTGTGTGTGTGTGTGTGCACCTACTATTCTCAACTTAACATGGAACCAAAAAAAAAAAATTAAATCCATAATTTTGAAAATACCTAAACTGTTTACTTAAAACATCCTTTTTCACCTTTTTTTATTTTGTACTGAAATATTCCTCATGTTCCAAAGTTATTCAATAGAAAAGTTGTTCAATAGAAGTAAAAGAGGAAAAAATCCAACCAACCAAACAAAAAAACTTAACCAACAGCTATTAATATTAATATAATACAACAAAAACAGGCTTCAAAAACAAGGGGATGTGATCTAGGCATATGGAAACATGGAACAATGCATGATTAACAAACATGGCCAGTAATCTGGTTGGACAGCAGTAACTACATGAACCACCATTCTTTTGAAGGAAGGAAGTATGTTGATCAAGTCACTTTGTTCGGAACTCTGAGGTTGTCCCTCTGTCAAGCAGATCCCCCACAGAGAGATATTTTATATCACCACTATAGGATCATTCCATTGCTACAGTAGCATTAAAATTTTTCATTTGCTAAGACAACCAGCAAGAAGATACTGGCATCAACAGAAGCATTGTGGGTCTTGTTGAGCTGATGGTGATCTATTATACTGGCTACTAGCTTATCCTGCTAAATCACATTAAACTGTAGTATAGTAGAGGAAAATCCAGACCCATCTGAGTTAGCTCCACGATGTATGAAAATTGCACTGATAGTAACTGTATAACCCTGTATATATGCACACTTCAATGGGACAGACTTAAAAACGTAAGTATTATTCCTCACCAGTCTAGCAATCTAGATAACATGGTATGCCCAGAAGTGAACAGTTCAGTGTACAATGATGGAAACATATTCAATCCCATGAGTAGCTCTTATCAACAGACCTGCTGGTCAGTAAACTACACATGGAAAACTCTTAAGATGAGGCTAAGTAGTGCTACTGGGCCTCAACATACAGTAAATTAAAGTTAACTATAAAGTTAAGACAAAATGACAAAAACTGCATTGAATAACAGTATTGTTTAGAAACAGGGAAAACAAAAAAATATATATAGCACTAGAAAAACACTCACCACAGAGGAAGAAATGATAGGAGCTATAACCAGCTTTGAAAACAGGTGGCTACAAACTACTAAATGGATAGCTTTATATGCTAAATGTTTCATGACAGTGTTATTTATTGCATGTCATATTGTGACTTTTTCTAAGATCTGGCATGCAGGGTGATTGAGTGATACAACCCCTGGCAGGAGGGGTAACATAGAACTATTTTTGCATGAAATTTGCACGTTAGAGTTGTCAGAGTAAGAAAACCCCCCACATCTATCTAGTCTAGACAATGATAAACGCTAAAGCTTAGATAGGTTTCTATGATAAATCATTAAAGACAAGTATAAAGAAAGAAGTCTGGACAAACTAAGGAAGACTATATCTGATAAGTGTATCTTCTATCTGCTAAAATTAAACTCTAGCAATAACAGGCTAGAAAATCTTGAGCCATCGCTGTAAATAGGAAAAGCAGGGAATGGAAGGAGGTGTACATACAAAATGGTTGGAAAAAAGAAGAAGCAGTGAGCAGTGCCAAGTAAAAGCCTTGTATGGTCCCATAAACCAAGTCTAAACAGAGCAGCAAGGTTTTCACTGAGTGCTGCTGCTTTATGAGCTATCAGGATTGGCTCGTAGCCCTGGATCAAACACAGAAAATAAACCACAAAGGAAAACAAGACTTTCAGTTCTTTCACCCTACCAATCATACAAGTATCCAAATATATTTATAGCTGTGCGTCTTTTCCTTCCTATAAGTGTGTGTGTGTGTGTGTGTGTGTGTGTGTGTGTGTGTGTGTGTGTGTGTGTGTGTGCATATCTGCTTGTGCTTATGGGAGCCAAGATGTCAGCCTCTTCATTTGTTTTTACAACAGACTCAAACTGAAACAGCAGATCAATCCTAGTCAAGTTTGAGAATGATAGCTGCTCCCAAAGCAGTAGGAGTATCATAAATGATATGGTCAAACATGAAGTGCATTTTATTTGTAAAGATAACACTGATAAGGAGTATATAAAAGGAAAAGTGACTTCATAAAAATTATGTTAAAGATAAAGAATGGATGCCATTGAGGTCAAGTCTATCTGTTTGTAGGTGGGGTACGAGACCAGAAGGGAGAGAAGGGAGGATGCCTAAGGAATGGATCCGTCTGGTAAATATGTGCTTCATTAAATGACCAAGCCCTAATACCATCTCCACCCCCCACCCTTCTCTCTCTCCCTTAAGCTTTCAGATCTATTAAATTTTTTTCATATAATAAATTATTATATTTGGGTAAAATCACGTTGCCTGTGCCGTTAGAGTTGTGTAATATACACTTGCTATATATTGGAAAAGTATTATTTGTAGCTATGAGTAAATAATAGTACTAGTGCTTGAATATATGATTTAGTTTGCTACTATTTCAGGAAGAACTCAATTATGTGATAAATTATCTTTACTTAAATAACAAACTTTATCATGGGTGAACATAAAATACTAGTTACAAAGGACACAACTGCCAAATTCTACATTATATATTAATTTAACTCAATATAAGATGCACATAATTTCTGTAGTTTCACCACCAATATTCACTATACAATAAATTGATTGGTATTATTTAATTGTGCCAGAGAGGAACCATTTGATCCTGGAAAAAACCATGCAACCCTCCCAAAGCGCTCTCCAATTCAGCTTCTATTTTCTTCCAGAAAGCGTTTCTTCTTGTCTAAGTAATACCATATGCTTACATTCATAGTCTTAAATTAGGTATAGATCCAGTTTGGTTATTAAATGAGAGTTGTGGAAAACAAAGCTATGTAAAAATGAGGGTTTACTGCTGTCCCACTTCTATTACGCTGTTATTCCCCTCCTTTCACTGTGTGAGTCAGTATGTGGAAACTCTGAATATTCTTGTGTCACTGTGCAAATCTGTAAGCTATTACACATTACAGCATTCATATTCTAGCTACAGACATTGAGCAAACCAAGCCAGCTGTCACTTCAATGTAAACTCTTTTGTCTTTTTCTCCCTTACTCTACCTTAGCTTTTAACTTTTGTTCACTTTGTTCCTTGTGTTTTTCTTTCTGTTCTCCTAGATCAGCTTTCCTCTCTACATTAACTGTTTCGAGCAACTTCAGCCCCCATACTTTTCAAATCACCCTTGGTATTTCCCAAGACTTAATAACACAAGGCACATTCTCTTTGCTTTCTAATAAAAAATGTTGTTGTTGTTATGTCATAAATCTGAACAAAGTGTATCAGTGTATCAAATGAGTCATGTTCCCAGTGTACATTTGGGGGTTTGTTTCTAAAATGGGTGTGGTACAAGGAATGGTCAGGAGGATCAGAATGTTTCTCACATGACAAACTTCATATCTAAGGATTTCCACATTTATGATATATTCTCATATTTTTACAGATAACAGCAAACAGACAAGGTATTGAAGTATATTGATAAAATTATTTTATATAGTTATATTTTGCTCCTCACCTTATCGAGAATCACACCTAAAGACAGATTTGTGTATGCACACATACAATTCCAATTCCTTCATAATTCTTACCTGGTAAATCATGACTTTAAAGTTTCTCCTCTTGAGAAGCTCATTCTCATTGCTCTCCAGCCGCTTTATCTGGCTGCCCTGCTTCTCCAGGTTACTGCGTACTGTCTTCACATTCACACTCACTTTGCGCACTTTCTCTAGCATCTTGTTCACCGAGTTGGCTGTGGTAGAGTGACTCTTGGTCAACTTGGTGAGCTCCCCCTCAATCCCAGTGACTGAGCGCTCCATCTCTTGTTGCCGAGCCTCCAAGCCGACCTGTGTCTGCTGGATCTGGTCCACTCTACCGATGATCTTATCCAGCAAAGTCAGAATCATCACCCCATTCATCTGCCCATTGCCTGTGTCTCCTTCCTCTGCCTCTTCTTTCTCCACAACTTCCTTCGATTTGGCCTCCGTGATTGCGTCTTCCTCATCCTCAGAAGGAGGAAGGTTGAGCTCATCATCGGATACTTCAGTTAGGGTCTTTTGCTGCTCACTGTCTAGCTGCAGGCTGGGGAATTCTAGCACTTCCATGATAAAAGTAAAACTGCAGATAACAGAATGGAACAGTTAAAGAGATTTTTATGTGTCCTTGAGTGTGGCCTGGAATTTACCTTGGGTTACCTCCTCTTGTTTGAACACTTTCTCTTGTTTTCCTGAGAAATACCACACTTGTCAGCTCTTACCCTGTGCTATCCAGGATCTGTGCAGCAGGAGTACAGGGACACAAACACTCAAATGCTCTGGGACACCCTTTTAACAAATTTCCTTCTTTCCCCTCCCACTTTGTCTCTCTCCCTCCCACTGCTTCTGCCCCCTTTCTTTCTCCCTCCCTCTCCCCTCTCTTTTTCTTTCCTGCTCTCGTGTGTGTGTGTGTGTGTGTGTGTGTGTGTGTGTGTGTGTGTGTGTGTGAAAGCATTACTCCACCCAAGTGGTCTGGTATGGGGAAGCCAAATATAGGGATATTTTTTGATTCGTTAACGTGGGTATGTGTAGACAGGAGCAAAGGCGGGCAGGCAAAAACACAGCTTAGAGTGGAATGCGGCTCCAGAGTTAGCTGGTTTATGAAATGCTAAAGGGATTTTCCCATTTTCCATATAGCACAGTAAGAACATAAGAAAGTTATGGATTAGCAACATAATATTTTCTATAAAATGTACATATTTCTGGTAGTTTTTTAGACTTCTGCTTATTTTTTTTTTTCACCAAAAAGCATCATGTAGCACTGATGCCATGGTTAAGGTCACTAAGAACACATTTCTTCATTCATATGCTTAATTTGAGCATTAACATACGGTTTATACTGTATGTGTTTCTAATAAAGTGGATAATGAGTGTAGTCAAATGAATCAGAATACATGTGAATATTGAAGCAATGCAACAACACATTTTATTTTACTTTAATTTCTATAATTTTTCAAGAAATGCAAGAACAAGTCTGTTTCTCATGTTACTTATCGTGTCTAAGTGGCAGCAACAGCGATATAATAATATCCTCAATAACAGCCTAAAGATTTCTTAACATTTATCATGAAAATGTTTAAAAACCATTATCAAGCAGTACTCCACTGTATATTTATACTATTTAGCTTATGTTTGTTTCAAATATTGCAATAATTATAGTGACAATTATAGCGGTTGAATTTAATCCTAATTTTTTGTTTTGTTTTGTTTAGTATTTTATTACAGACCAATTCAGTGAGAGAAAATAAATTAGTGCAGAAAGTGTGTGCGTTGACTCACAAGAAAATAAGCAATATGAGCAAATCTCTATTAAACAAGCACCACACCATGTTCCAATATGCTGTATCATATAATTGAAAGATTTTGCATAGCCAACTGGTAAAACTAGATTGTCTGCACTTCCAAACAGATAAATTCCATGTGCTGTCATAGTGACATAACAGTTTACTTTTTTCAGGAATTAATAAGCTGATGGTTATTCTTGACCTAATCCAAAAAGAAAACAGTGACTATTTGGTCCCATTTGTTTAGCTGACAGTTTTTGCCTGATGAGCTTTATGATTCTTCATACAGATTTGGAAAAAAAGGGTAAAATTTGTTATTATATCCTAATCCATGGATCAATCAAGTCAAAGATAGTGGCCCACCACCTAAAATATCTATATTTTTAATTATGTTTCATGTTTATTTAGATAGTTTGACAACTGTTTTGGGTTTAGTGTAAAAGCTAATATTTCCTTGCAAAGTAGTATTTGCTGAAAAAGGAGATAAGGCTAATTTACTGTCATAACTTTTTGAGTTCATTACTCTTCAATAACTTGAATAATTCTGTTTGTAACATCACCAACATTCCAACATCAACATTTTTGAACATGTATGGAAGGTAGTAGAGGGGTGCAGACAGAGAAAAAGACTGAGTGAAACCACTGGATCATGAGTTACAGCTGAGTCTAAATATACACACATCTCATTACAGGGTCTGTGCCACATTTTTCTTTACAAATATTCTGCTGCTGCCACATGATCAGCTGGTTAGAAAACTTAAAAATCAATGTACAGGTGTTCATAATAATGTGGATGGTCAGTACTGTATATGTGAAGTTTAGTGAAGTCAGTATATGAATCCTGTACTGTTTAGGGACTGCATAATATAAAATGCCAATTTGAGTAGAGTAATCAAACTGAATTTTGTGAAATACAGGCAGACAGTTCAGTATATTTTAACAGAAATGTGGATTAAACGAAAAGATTATGTATCATTATATTAAGCTAGTATGCCAGATATAGTTATATAAACATCGTTCTTGCCTAACATGCAGGGATGCACTTATTTATGATGGTAATCTAGGCGTCACACAAAAACCTAGACATAAATTCAATATGTAAAAATTAAGTTTGTTATATAACTAAGTACGATATAAATAAGATTTGCAGCTGCAAAAAAATTACATCAACTGACTTGATTGTTCCGTCAGAACTGACCATGTGCCTAAAACTTTTAAGCCAGTTGTTATTAAATCTTTGATTAAAAAACGTGATCTTGACCCCTGTCCAAGAATAGGCCAATTTATAACTGCTCATATTTATACGTTTCTCAAAAGCTCCAGGTTACACAAATCCACCTGACTGTATAAAGTTATAGGAAAAAAAAATTTTTTTGCTCATATTCTCTGTCACCCAGATGAGGATGGGCTCCCTTTTGAGTCTGGTCTCTCTAAAAGTTTTTTACCCATATCATATCAGGGACATTTTCCTTGCCACCATTGCCCTTGGCTTGCCCATTATGGATGGGTATACATTTACAGTATATGTGCAAAAGCAGTCTACATGTTAAAGAAAGAACTCTGAGGACTACATGACCCTTATTCTTATTTATATTTCTGTATAGCTGTTTTGAGGCAGTGTCCATTGTTAAAAACACTATATGAATAAAATTGAATTTAATTGAATCTTTGGGGTATAGAGGTGAGATGAGCAGAAGGTTCCACTCCTGTCAGCCAAGAATAATAATCTGAGTCTATCCTGAGTACAGACTCACCCAATCTGGACAGCTAAAAACTAATCTATAATCTTCTGCTGTTATGTACCCTATAATGCTATAATGTACCCTTGACATCCTCAGTTTTTTGTTCTTGGCTGGAGTGGAACTTCTTATAACTAATTTCCTCTCTTATCCACAAGGTGTTTCCACCATCAGATCCCATCTCATATCAACTTCCATGTCACAATCAAAGTGTCAGGACTCTGCCCGGACTTTGGCCATGTGCCTTTTGTTTATGTTCTGTGTTCACGTGTCTGCCCCGCCCTTGTCTTTTCCTCCCCACCTCTGCACACCTGTCCCTCATGTCTGATTAATTATTTGTACTATTTAGTTGAGCCGCGTTGCCTTGTGCAGCGCGGAATCCTCTGTTGTCTTTGTCCTGTTTGTCTTTGTCCTGTTTGTCTTTGTCCTGTTTGTCTTTGTCCTGTTTAGTGGTCTTTTAGTTAATAAACCCTGTTTTTGTTAAGCTGTCCTGCATTTGGGTCCGTTTTTACCCCTGTGTCCCTGACACAAAGTTACAGGGCTCAGCCTATTTATTTATTTATTTATTTAGTTAGTTTTTATTTTTTTATTTTATTTATTTATTTTCATGCTTGCTGTAAACATTACCTGCCGTATACCTGTCTGATCCTATGTATTCTTCTGCTGTCACATGATTGGCTCATTAGGCTCACTACATGAATGCGCCTGTATACAGGTGATCCTAACAAAGAAGAGGGTGAGTTTATCCATTCAGTTGCAAAAATTATGTTTTTTAAATGATGGTGCAAGTGCACACAAGGGTGGAGGATATGTGGTGTTACCCTTACTACCATGTCACAATGGGTAAACACAGAACAGACTAAGATTTGAGCCAAGCTTTCCATGGACACTATCCAAGCTTGATTTCTTATCTACATTCCAGTATCCAAGCAACACGATAAAAATTACTCAATATCATCCAATGTGAAATGAATCTGTATGACTGTACTTGGCATAAGCTTAGGGAAAATTTGTTTCTTAAGCTTTCTTCAGGTGGCTTTCCTGAATGTATACCTAGGGTTTTACCTAGAACATTTAAAGGTGCTAAGTGTACAGTAGGAGAGTTGTCCTGAAAAAAAAAATTACAGTACACTTATAAGAAATAACTTTGTGTGTGTGTGAGGGTGTGAGGGTGTGGGTGTGTAATTTGTATGGTGTACTGGAAACTGGAAAAATCACTTTCTAGATGAATTACTTAAGTCCCACAAGCCTGTGCTGGGAAACAAGAGACAGATGGTCATATCCTTGGGTGGTATGGAACACACTTCTGGCTGGATGAAATCATATTAACATCAGATGATTTCAACTCAATACACAAATTGTCTTGTAAGATACTTAAACAACAGTGTGCTGATAAACATACACAGATGTAGCCCAGATACTTACTGTAAGAAGGAACCCAATGTGAATTTACTGAGGAATACATAACACTTATTTGGAATTTTTGTATTTCTGAATAGCTACTTTGAGAGAATGTCCGTTGTTAAAAAAAGCTATGCATATAAAATTGAATCAAATGTACTTGCATAAACCCTTTATTACTGATATACACTTACATAAACATTTGTAAATGATTATTCAAACAGGTTTCAGTGGTCATAAAATCTATTTTTGTAAACATTAATTTTACATGTTTTTTGTGGAATTCATTTGTGTCATGTTATTCTCTGCGGTTTGGTGTTTTTTGTGTCAGAGTGCATGCTTCTGATGATGTAACATAGCTTGTAAAGTGAAGCTGGTTGCAAAATTGAACACATTTGACATCTTGGCAAACACTTCATGTGCACATGTGATTTGCCAAAAAGAAACTTCAAAGGGAAGACAAACTCAAGTTTGTAAAAAACAGAGATCAGAATAGGGATCAAACAGAGGGGGCCAGGCAAAAAATAAGGCACAGTAAAAAGGTCAGACACTGAAAATTTGGAAAGGAGACCTACTGGGTGTCTAGAAGGGAAATGTGTAAGCTACATCTGCCAGCCCAAGTCATCTGAATGGGTGGCTACTGAAGCTGGACTCACTTTGAAGAGGGTTCTTGCTATGGATTTGGATGCTGGGTGATTAGCATGCTCTCTGGGAAATTCAGACATCAGAGATGGGTCTAGAATGTCTTTGGCAAGACCCATGAGTGTTCTTTTTAGCCAGTAGCCTTCCCAGTCCACTAGGTAGTACATGACTTTACCACTTAGAATCAAAAGGAATCTTAATGGTGTAAGCCACTGAGCTCTTGATCACCAGTGGAGAAAGTGGCCCAACTTTAGCCACCTGGTGGGATGTTAAGGAAAGGGTTTGAGTGATGATGTCTGTAAAATGTGGCTACTATTTTGTATTGTGGTGGAAGTTCTAGTTTGTAGAATACTTGTGTTATGACTAACTTAACTTTTGCAAAAGTTAGCACTCCCTATGTTTCAAGGTGGGTGGACAGTGAGGAATGTGAGGAATATCATGTTATGATGATGCATGAGGTTTTTTCCATAAATGTTAAACTAAAGTGCATCAGTGATTTATATTATGCTAAACATGACATGAATTTGAAAAATCTATTTATTGTTAGTTTTAGATTATGTGAAGTGTTATCCAAGTTCCTTGGTATGAGCTGTTATTGTCGAGACAATAGTGTATTAGTATGAGTGTGTTCATGTTCTCTTTTTAAAAAAATGCAATTTTATTCACATAAAAACCATTTATTCATTCATTTTTTTTCATTCATTCATTCTTTCATCTTCTTCATGAACATGGTCAATAAGTGTGGGTGCTTATCCCACACAGGGTCATGGGGAGCCTGCAGTCTATCTCAGGGGGTGCCCTGTACGGGGTACCAAATTATCGCATGGCACAATCACACACACTCACATACCCAGTCACACATGGATCAAATCTTGTCTTTGGACTGGGGGAGGACTGGGGTTTCCCCTTGGTTACCCTTGAAGAACTGGGAGAACTTGCAAACTCTGAAAGTGCAAGGTAAACATGCAAAATTTGTCTTTTTGCCTTAAGAGTGCACATATTTCCAAAAGAATTCCCATTACCAAGGTGGCATCTGGCACATTTTCTGATTGTTCTCAGTCTGATTCTGAGTTTCACATGTTTCACCTGGAATTTTGTGTGTTCTCCCAATTTTCCATTACGTTTTCTCAGGTTTCCTACCCTCCAAAATCCATGCTTGAATTAATTAATAGATCCAGATCCACCATCACCCTGTCCAGGAAGAATCTTTGGAAGAAGCCAAAGCTAAAGCCAAAGCTTAACACAATTCCATTTCGAATGATGCATCAACAGAGCAAAAAAAAAAAAAAGATTTTTGATAAATAACAAATGAATCTAGTTCTTGGGGGAGAACTCCTGCTACAGTACTAGCATTGTCCTTCATCACAGTAGTTCATTTTGATCATCATTACTCAGGGTCCTGATCAGGGAGTAGGAACTTTTAAGAGCTGTCTCTCTTTCAATCGCAAAATTTTTTTATACAGAACAAACTCTACAAATGTAAGTAGCTTGTTATCATTGTTGTAGCATTTAGATTATTACTTATGCTAGCGATTTCTTTTCAAATTTTTTTATACATTTTTTTTATTTTAATGTCTGTGTTTAATTTTTTTTTAATCAACTAGCTAGCCTATGATCCTGCTTGAAGTACCATGACAGAAATTAGTGTGAATAAGCTAACGCATTTATGATATATAAAGCTTTCAATATTATATTACACTGACTGATGGAATATTACCAGAAATTAAGTCAAGTCTTTTGTAATGTTTATACAATTTGTGTATACAATATACTCATTCACCATCTAGGGAGCTAGAGAGCAGACTGGGAAACATCCACTGTCACAAAGCAGCTTTACAGCAGTCCAGATGTTGATTTACATGCTGGAGGTGAGAGCGGTGATAAAAAAAAAGGTTGAAATCTTGAAAGGAATCAGATTCAAAAGGGAATCTTAGTTCATGTATATATATATATATATATATATATATATATATATATATATATATATATATATATATATATATATATACACACACACATTATATATATATATATATATATATATATATATATATATATATATATATATATATATATATATAGTGATTAAAAATTTGAGAATTTTATAAAGACTTGATTCTTTCAGGAATTTTCATTGCTCCACATTTGAAGGAATTTTTGCTGTGGCTATATCATTCTAATAGAAGTGTTTTATAAAATAACCAAGGCACTTAAAACTTTTTCAAATCTCATTGAAGTTTTTTATCCTGTGCTTCAAAATATATGTAACTCATGAAATATGCTTTAAAAAACTGCTATTTTGCTCGTGTTTAGATCATTTCAAATAAGACTAAGCAGCGACCTTGTAATCAGGACACAGAACGGGCTTTGGAATGCTTGTTTAGAACATTTTGCACATTTTTATATTTTATGAATTAATATTTTAGATTAAAAAATATCTGCTTTGTTATGGCATGGCAGCTGTGGTGTAATTTTATAGTTAAAAAAAAGGATGTTAATACAGTTCATTGTAATACTGGTTAAAACCTATATTTTGTTTTGAAAGAGCAGTAATGTGCAAGAATAAAGATGCCTCATTTTTTATTTTACAAAGAAATCAGCTTTGTACGTTAACAAATTATCAGCAAAATCAAAAAGTGTTTGCTTTTATAGTCTTATCGTTTATGTAACACCTCTATATTAAAGATCATTTTACAGTGTATTTTATACTTTATTTTATATTGCAATGACATTTATTTTTAGAACTACAGACATTTTCCTGTGAAATAGACAAAACTGACAATACTATAAAAGTATTTTCTACAAAGATAAGATAAGTTATACCTTTATTCATCTCACAATAGGGAAATTTCTCTGTTACAGCAGCAATACTATAGACATACATACGTATCAGGTAATTAAAGATGAAGTTCTAATCTAATTTTTCATTTCTAATGTCACACACGCTAGCACCAAGACCATACCTGAAGCGTTATATAAACTTAAATCTATAAGCACAAATTGAAGTAGATTGAAAGCTGCTGGAGATTTGACTGCGTTGGGAATAAAGCTGCCAAGCTGCCAAAGCAAGACCGGTGAATAAATAGATCCTGCTGCACAAAGATGCAGGAGAATTGTGCTGTAGACATTTCATATTAGTGCAGGTGGCATTGTGAAGTAAAGTACTGTTTAATATTTCCCATTTCAATTGTTTTCAAAATTAATATTACCTTCAATATAAAAGGTGTTCCTTTTTTTTTTTTTTTTTTTTTTTTTTTTTACAAAAAGAGTCTTTCAGCCTGGCTGAGGCCATCAGTGTACGTGCCATGGGACTTTTTGTTAGAATGAACAAAATAATAACTGATACTCAACAATTATCATGCTGCTTAAGTGAATTAAAAATTATTTATTGCAAAATATGACTATTCGATTTTGTCATTTATTTTAAAGTTCACCCAAAAATAGCTTATTTAGCTGGTTAGGTTTATAGCAATAAGCTTGTTACTAGTAATATATACACTGTATAGCACTAATACAGTCGTGTTGCTATTTCTTACTGGGAATAATCTGATCACGTGGTCATTCTCGCCCAGCTAGTGACGTCACCATCATCTGTTCACTAAGGAGCAGGGAGCAGACAGACGGCGCATCTTCTCTATAAGGGTAAGCAAATTTATCCGTATCCGTTTAACTGAGCATTTTTATTTTTACTTATATTATCAGACCGGATGGTGTGTTTACATAAGCTATTGTACCGTACCGTCATCTTCTGCATACACCTTCATGTTTTTATTATATCGCTTTTTTATATATATAATTAAATATCATTGATGTCTCTTGTGACTGATGACAATATATTCTACTGGATACATAACACACGATCTATAACAGTAGTATTCAAAATGTCAATTCCAAGCATATATTATCAGGGACGCGGAAGCGAGCAATGGCGCCCTTGGAGCGTGAAGGACGCAGAGTCTCAGATGAGGATGCAGCATCTTTCTGTACGGATTATAGCTTTAACAGGAAACGTTATATTCTGTAATTGTCTGACTATATTTTAAATATTTGTCATCAAACAGTCAGCATAATAGCATGTCTCATTTTTATGATTAATTGTCATACACCTCGGCCTAATGAAAATTGACTGTTGGATTAATCTTGCTGTTAGAGTCAAGAGTCAAGAAGCTTTTATTGTCATTTCAACCATATAGTGTATAGCTGTTGTAGTACATAGTGAAATGACAATAAAAGCTTCTTGACTCTTGACTCTAACAGCAAGATTAATCCAACAGTCAATTTTCATTAGGCCGAGGTGTATGACAATTAATCATAAAAATGAGACATGCTATTATGCTGACTGTTTGATGACAGTGATAGTGAAATGAGACAACGTTTCTCCAGGACCATGGTGCAAGCACAAAGCTAAGGACTTAGTAAGTTAGCCCTAGACACATAAAGTACATCTGTGTAACCTGGTGCAAACAGTGCAGGACAAGACAAAAAGACAGAAAAACAGTGCAGGACAAGACAAAAAGACAGAAAGACAGTGCAGGACGATACAAACAAGACAGAAAAACAGTGCAGGACAAGACAAAAAGACAGAAAGACAGTGCAGCACAAGACAAAAAGACAGAAAGACAGTGCAGGACGATACAAACAAGACAGAAAGACGGTGCAGGACAAGACAAAAAGACAGAAAGACAGTGCAGGACGATACAAAAAAGACAGAAAGACAGTGCAGGACAAAAGACAGTGCCGGACAATACAAAAAAAGACAGAAAGACAGTGCAGGACGAAAGACAAAAATGCAGTGCAGGACAAAAAGACAGAAAGACAGTGCAGGACAAAAAAGAAAAAGACAGTGTAGGGCAAAAGACAGAAAGACAGTGCAGGACAAAAGACAGAAAGACAGTGCAGGACAAAAGACAGAAAGACAGTGCAGGACAAAAAAGAAAAAGACAGTGTAGGGCAAAAGACAGAAAGACGGTGCAGGACAAAAGAAAAAAATACAGTGCAGGACAAAAGACAGTGCAGGACAAAAGACCAGTGTAAATACTGTATGTTCAACAATATTGCGTGTGCAAAAATACTGGAATGAACACATTAGTATTATAGCAGCAGTTACCTGAGATATTGTAAAGAACTGTGCAAATGAAATGTGAGACAGCATGTGCAAAGAGCAAAAAACAGTGTGCAAAACAGCATGTAGACAGTTTGATGGATATATATTAGAAGTGTGTGTATTTGGTGTAGGTCTGTACAGTCCATACAGTTGATGTGTGTGTGAGTGTTGTGCTCGGTACAGTTCATGGGAATTTTTCTGCTCCATTCATGGTGTTTCTGTACATAAAATTTATTTATTTTATATTTAGATGCCCTCAGAATAAGTGACATTTATTTAAAAGAACTAAGCTCTGATAAAAAATATAGGTCTGAATTGTTCTTTTGGAATTTTGTCCCATTTCTCCACACAGAATTTTCCCCATATCACTTGCTTGCATTCGCTGTTCCACTGACATCACTAATGTGTATTCTTTTTTGTGATGCATTCCTTGCTGGTTTGAACCTCAGCTTTTTTTTATGCATTTTATGCATTTATGCATTTTTTAAAATGTATGCATGCACTGCCAAATCCCTTTTGTAAGAGCTGCTATATAAGGGATCTTCTTCTACTCTGAAATTATATGTAGCAACTATTAACACTACTACAGCTTTTCTGTGGGATGTGAGATGTTTCTGAAGAGCCCACACTGAGATTTCACCCAGGAATTTTTGTGCTCCTAATCTACTGATCTTCTGCCAATACAGGATGTTGAAGTGTATTTTTTAGAAGGCCCCAATCTTGATGTAAGAGTAACTGTGACAAATGCAGGATTCCTGTTTAATGTCATATCTCACCACATCAATTGATGAGCCTAAATGATCCTTGAGATGCCCATTGTATGTATTACCTGAATTGGATCAATATGATCAGCAATACGATCATCATATTTTTGTTGTGATGGCTTGACCCCAGGTTCCCCTTGCTAAGCAGGGTAGCCAGTGTGTAGCCAAAAAGAAGCAAGGGTTCAGGACCCTACCATAATGGGTCATTACATTTAAAGTGTGGGCAGTTCTCATAGGTTCGTTCTTTCATTACATATGTATCATTATGCACCCTTTAATCAGTATCACCATTCAAGTGGAGTGCCATAGATATATACACTAGATGTCGCATTGGGGTCCTAAAAATGCGTCAGTTTTTTGACAGTTAGGAAAACAAGTTTGTAGATTCCGAAGCTCTTAATAAGGACATTAAAAATTGACCCATGCTTTTTTTGCTTAAAGACCCGACTTTATGTATGTTCTGTAAGATTCCCTTATCTGTCAAATATATTTTATTAGATTATCCTGGACTTAACACAAGCAGAATGCTCTTTTGTCAAGTTACTTCTCTTAAAGACATATTTAATGACATTATGTCTGAAAAGGGTTTGGATTTTTTTATCATATGTTATGTATAATATGACTTGCTGTTTATATTTGTTTTGTTTTTATTGTATTTATATGATGGTTGTTTTTGTAATAGAATTTTTGCCATGAAAATAGCTTTTGATTGCTGACATGGCATTAAATAAAATAATCAGAATCTGAATCTGTTTGTAGATTCCCAAGTGATAAACAGAGACGTCAGTCATGGACAAGTTGCAGGGACACTAAACACTTTTTCTTTAATGGTTAACTTAGCTGATAGTCCTGGAAGGATGTCACCAGTTAGGTTGGCATTTCAGCCTTTGTGGGTTTTTTGGTTTATGTGACTTTATTTAAATAAATAAAAGAATAAATAAAAGATTGAACAGTCTTTGGCACCTCAACTATCTAACTTTCACATTATGTTCTCAAATTTGTGATTTGCTTCCACCTGCAAATTGCTTTGTGTATCATATTTAATAAACCAATACAATTTAAATGTTTAAATGAACATGTATAGTCACACCATTGTAGCAGTGTTGCATGCAGTAGGCTATAAGGTAAGTAGTGATAGTTCATTTGAAGTTTACTCAAGTGGAAGAATGTAACTAATAAACTTACACCTACTAGCACTATGCATTATGTTGTGAAAAAGTAGATTATCTTAATATCAAAACCTTAAATTTTCTTAAAGATCTAATCATCTTTCCCACAAACATACTGGTATAGCTGAACCAAATATTGAAACACTGCCCCCGATGGTTAGGAGGGGTAAATAAAAAATACTCCCCAGGGTTCCCATCCCTGTCATTTGAAACTGGTGAGAAGGTTCCAGGTAATGACAGCCTCTGATGAGTGCCTTTTTTAGATTCCATGTAACTTGTACAAACCTTTTTAAGAAAGTGGCCAGGGTGCCAGCGGCCAAAATGCATGTAAAAACACCTCCTCCTGACAATTATTTGGTGTTCAAAGACAGTAACCTACTAGCCCGACATTTTAGGCTATAAATAACCATAAACACTCACAATTTCCTGATCTTAGTTTAGTATCTCATATCCTCATTGAGCCAAGTAATCCTCAGCATGTATAAAAATCTGGAGCTCTGACAAGTTCACTTTCATAGCCTTCTGAATAATGATCATGGGAGTTATAATATTAAATTAAAAATACATTTCTAGAAATTACAAATAATTACAACTAGAACTATTCATGCAGCAAAAAATGGACATTATATTAGACTCATTTAGATTTAGTTCAGTATGTACCATCTTGGGGGGCACGGTGGCTTATTGGTTAGCACGTTCGCCTCACACCTCCAGGGTTGGAGGTTTGATTCCCGCCTCCGCCTTGTGTGTGTGGAGTTTGCATGTTCTCCCTGTGCCTCGGGGGTTTCCTCCGGGTACTCCGTTTTCTCCCCCAGTCCAAAGACATGCATGGTAGGTTGATTGGCATCTCTGGATAATTGTCTGTAGTGTGTGATTGCGTGAGTGAATGAGTGTGTGTGTGCCCTGCGATGGGTTGGCACTCCGTTCAGGGTGTATCCTGCCTTGATGCCCAATGACGCCTGAGATAGGCACAGGCTCCCCCTTGACCCGAGGTAGTTCGGATAAGTGGTAGAAAATGAATGAATGAATGTACCATCTTCTCATTCATATATGATTGTATTAGGATTTTTTGCATTTATTTTAATTAGTTATTTAGTTTGCATTTAGATTACTGTACATTGCATTTGATAGCCAAGGAGAAAAACTTTATATTCATGTTCAGACTGCATTAGATATCCCTGATTTATTTTTTTAGGATTAAAGGTAAGTGGTTGTTATTAAAGGTAGTAGTCTAGATGCTATAGGAAATCCCTGTCTTGGTTCTGTATATTTGAGAAATATCTTTAAGCCATGAAGGCATGAACTGCTGGCAGAAAATAAAAAGATTCAGGCAAGGACTTAAGCAATGTGTGAATATGTGTAACCTGATAAAGCTTCATATTTTCTACCAATGAGTACCACTACCAAGAACATTATCCTTTAAATATACACCTTGCATATCAACATTCATTCATTCATTCATTCATTCATCTTCTACCGCTTATCCGAACTACCTCGGGTCACGGGGAGCCTGTGCCTATCTCAGGCGTCATCGGGCATCAAGGCAGGATACACCCTGGACGGAGTGCCAACCCATCTCAGTGCATATCAACAGTACCTGTAAATTGGAAAAGATGGAATAAAATCAAGGGCTGTGGGTAGACAACTAGGCAGTGGGTAGGACTCTGTTTACTTTGTTTGAGCAGAATGTCATAAAATCAATGTTAAAATGTAATTTATCATGTTCTGTATGTGCATGCTAATAAACCTTCTAACAGCAATATGTCTTTTCTCACAGCTTTTCTCTTATGTGCTAGCAGTAGGATCTGGAATTTTTTTCTACTGTGTTAACTGTGTTGGCCGTGAAGCATAATGGGAGAGCTATTCCGTAGTGAGGAGATGACCCTAGCACAGCTTTTCCTGCAATCGGAGGCTGCATATTGCTGTGTTAGTGAACTGGGGGAGCTGGGAATGGTGCAGTTCAGGGATGTGAGTATTCAAGTATTTAGTAGAGGATGGGGAAATTTGCTCATTACTTATTGTTAAGGTTTAATTAGATATGCACTACCTGAGGTAAATGTTCTTGAAGTCTTTTAAAAGAAAAACATTTGAAAATAAATTCAAAAACTCTGTAAAGCACATCAAGTTTGTATTGTGAGTCATTACTCTTCCATAACTTTATTCTATAAAGCCTAAAGCACTGAGTATGTTAAAAGGATATTCAGTATACAGTAGTTATCAGAGTTTTTTTAAATCTATAGCATCCAAATATAGCATTCTAAATATTTTATTATTATATCTTTTCATGTGACAACACTGAAGAAATGACACTTTGCTACAAGTAGTGAGTGTACAGCTTGTATAACACTGTAAATTTGATGTCCCCTCAAAATATCTCAACACACAGCCATTAATGTCTAAACCGCTGGCCACAAAAGTGAGTACACCCCAAATTGGGCCCAATTAGCCATTTTCTCTCCCCGGTGTCATGTGACTCATTAGTGTTACAAGGTCTCAGGTGTGAATGGGGAGCAGGTGTGTTAAATTTGGTGTTATCTCTCTCACTCTCTCATGCTGGTCACTGGAAGTTCAACATGGCACCTCGTGGCTAAGAGCTCTCTGAGGATCTGAAAAAAGAATTGTTGCTCTACATAAAGATGGCATAGGCTGTAAGAAGATTGCCAAGAACCTGAAACTGAGCTGCAGCATGGTGACCAAGACCATGGACAGGACAGGTTCCACTAAGAACAGGCCTCGCCATGGTTGACCAAAGAAGTTGAGTGCACGTGGTCAGCGTCATATCCAGAGGTTGTGTTTGGGAAAAGACGTATAAATGCTGCCAGCATTGCTGCACAGATTGAAGGGGTGGGGGGGTCAGCCTGTCGGTGCTCAGACCACATGCCGCACTCTGCATCAAATTGGTCTGCATGGCTATCTTCCCAGAAGGAAGCCTCTTCTAAAGCTAAAATTATTTGGTGTCAAGCGTGTGTGGCGGCAACCAGGTGAGAAGTACAAAGACAAGTGTGTCTTGCTTACAGTCAAGCGTTGTGTTGGGAGTGTCATGGTCTGTGGCTGCATGAGTGCTGCCGGCACTGAGGAGCTACAGTACAGTTCATTGAGGGAACCATGAATGCCAACATGTACTGTGACATACTGAAGCAGAGCATGATCCCCTCCCTTCGGAGACTGGGTTGCAGGGCAGTATTCCAACATGATAATACTGGCCAGCGGTTTAGACATTAACATTAGGTATGGCTGTGTGTTGTTATTTTTAGGGGACATCAAATTTACACTGTTGTACAAGCTTTACACTCACTACTTTACATTTTAGCAAAGTGTCATTTCTTCAGTGTTGTCACATATAATATAATAAAAAAAATAATAAAATATTTACAAAAATGTGAGGGATGTACTCTGTACATACTGTATGTTGAAATATAACTGAAAACAGCATTTAAGAGTTGAAGCACTTTATGAACCCACCACTTAACAATGGAGGGAAACAATTATGATCAGCTAACTAACTTATTATTTATTCTAATAAATATATGGTAAAAAAGCAAGTAAACATATTTTCTTATGGCAAACTACCAGTTTTAGAAGTTCCTTAGATCTCCAACATTTAGATACTTTAAGGGAATCAGGAAAAAAAATCTTTATTTGATGTTGAGATATTTGGCAATAATTCATCACATTGTCTTATACATCTAAAATGTGAGTAATAACATTTTATGTCATCATTTATATCATACATTTTTTATACTGTTCTTGCATTAACAGTAATAGGTTTAATTATATTAAAATACTAAAAAAAAAAAAGTATGAGTCTTTTCAGATCTCTGCTCACCTTGAATTGAATGTAAACTAACCATGTGTTTCACCCCTTTTGTAGCTGAACCCCGATGTGAATGTGTTCCAGAGGAAGTTTGTGAATGAAGTTAGGCGTTGTGAGGAGATGGATCGAAAGCTGCGTAAGTCACACACTTTAATGAAATCTAAAAGGAAACAATTTGTTCTCTTTAGAAAGAATGTGTCAATTTTTAATAATCTTATGTTTTATATTATTATGTTTAATAATGTTTTTATTATTAAATATTATAAAATTAAAATTAAATTATTATTAAATAATAAATTATTATTTATTATTTATAAATATTGAAATGATTCATACTTGGCTTTGAGACAGTTAAACCTTATTGTGAAATTTTTAGAGTAGAAGTCTTTAACTTAACCCGGTACCTTTTTACCTTGTCCTTTACCAAACAGTATGAAATGCTGAAAAATGTAGCCTGTTTTATTGAGAATATGTTAATGGTACTGTATATACTCACAGGTTTTGTAGAGAAGGAGATTAAGAAAGCCAACATCCCCATCATGGACACTGGTGAAAATCCAGAAGTACCATTTCCACGAGACATGATCGATCTTGAGGTCTATGTTTATTTTAGTTTGTACTGTGCTTTTATGTTCTGTGGGTATATTTAACTATATTAAGTTTAATACCGACATCTATGAAAGTGCTATTGGGTATACAGATCAATTTCCCAATTTTATTTTTTCATTTTCATGTTTGATTTGACAGGCAACTTTTGAGAAGCTGGAGAATGAACTGAAGGAAATCAACACAAACCAAGAAGCCTTGAAGAAGAATTTTCTGGAGCTGACTGAATTAAAGCACATCCTACGACGTACACAGCAGTTCTTTGATGAGGTCTGGTCTTATCTATTATTTGACCTGTTATCAATGTTATGGATGATACACAATGCATAGAACAGTTCCATGGTTTTTCCAGTGTTGAGTAGGAGTCTAGATCACTATAGCTAGGCAAGAAGAGGAATTGCATGCATTATCATTTGGCACACAATGTCTGTGTTGAGGGCCAGAGTAAAGACATGTCATGAAGTACGCCAGACGTACTGTTTCTACTCATCATTCTATCATCTCTGTAGGTGAAAATATGTGTGAGAAATGAAATCCAGCTGGCAGGTCACTGACTACCTCTTTAACCTTAAGGGAGATCTATGAAGGTTATCCTTCAATCCTCAACTGGATTGAGATCTGCATGAATACATGGACTGGTGAATGTGGTGCAATAGTGTGGAGAATGTTTTCTTAGCACAGTTTGGGCCGCTTAATACTAAGCAGCCATCGCATGAATGCCACAGCCATTTAGACATTTTAGAATGTGAGATTTGCAGCATGATAGAAAAAAAATCTACAGGAATTGCATGACACAATCATGTCAACCTGGACCGGAATTTCAAAGGAATATTTACAACATTTTTGGAATCCATGCAATTATGAATTTAGGCTGTTTGAGAGCAAAGAGAGGCTCCAGCCAGTCTTATTATAATGTTCCTGAAAAAATGTAATTGAGTGTATATTGTTCGACATAGCATTCAGTTAACCAGGTTTTAGTTAACCAAATTACATTTACAGTATTGTAATTATTACTAGATGGAAGACCCCAACCTGCTGGAGGAGACTTCATCTCTTTTGGATCCCAGTGAGGCTGGAAGAGGGGCTCCACTGCGGCTCGGGTGAGTCTTCTTTAATTTACAATGTGACAGTCGTAGTACCTGATGTCATTGCTTCCTAATTTCCTGTCTATCATCAAAGTACCTGAACATTTATATAACGAAGATTGGTTTTGCAGGTTTGTTGCTGGTGTAATAAGTCGCGAACGTATACCCACTTTTGAACGGATGCTTTGGAGGGTTTGCCGTGGCAATGTTTTTTTACGACTGGCTGAGATTGAGGACCCCCTTGAGGATCCCACTACAGTGAGTGTTACCGCTCTTGGATGATTATTATGGTCACTTGTTTTGTACTAAAACCCTTAATAATCTGATCAGATTGTGAACCTTACAACTGTGTTTTATTTGTGTTACAGGGAGATCAAGTTCATAAGTCAGTATTTATCATCTTTTTCCAAGGGGACCAACTCAAAAACCGTGTAAAGAAGATTTGTGAGGGGTAGGTAACCATTTTCCTCGACAATGTATTGATTTCGTTAATATTTAATATAGATACACTGTTTAAGTGTTTAAACAGATATTTAGATAATAGATAGTAGGTGTAATGAGATTATTATACCTATGAGAATAATAGATAATTCTATTCAGCTGACTGACTGCAAATTTTGTTGTCAGTCACACAGGGCAACTTTAAGAATAATTTAAATGATTAAGAACAAATTCCATAAAACATTTTAACCAAACGATCCTATACTACATTATCCCATACCTCCATTATTTCCTGACAGTTGACTTGGTTTACTAGATGCTGAGTACTGCAGTATGTCAGCAGCGCTTCCAGGCTCAGCCTCTGTATACTGCAAGAGATTTTGCTGCATAACACTTTCACTGCTAGCTTCCCATTCTGACATTGAAGCATGTCTCACCTAGGCATCAGCTAGAGAGTGAAAGCCTATGACTCTATCTGGTCATACTTCTGCCTGTTTATGCTGCTTTAACTTTCCCCACTAAATTTGGAGGTTCTAATTCTATCAAAATTCAACCTATTATTTTAGAGGACTTTTTTCAGTTCTGTCTAACTTTAACTGAGTAAATGTATATTATTGTATAGATTTATCTATGGGCCTTCAGATTATTATAAACATGCTTCACTACTGTATACTATTAAAAAAATATGTTCATTAAAATCTTAGTATGCAGGAAGGACATTGGGATTAAAAGAAATATTTAAGGATAAATCTTAAAGTAACACCTAACAGACCTGTTTTGTTGTGGGCACAATATAATGTCAAAATCACCTTCTAGGAATTAAAGGACTCAGTAATTAGAATTTTTTATTACTTATCACTAATTTTCACCTAACCTATCTTTAAACATGAATCTATTTTTTAGGTTCCGTGCATCCCTGTACCCTTGTCCTGAAACACCACAGGAGAGAAAGGAGATGGCAGCTGGAGTCAGCACTCGCATTGATGACCTGCAGATGGTATATCTAATATCTAGGAATCTAATTATTCCTTACCTCTCAATGTTTATAAAGCCAACTTAAAAAAAGTTGGTGCTATATCATACGTTGAGAGTAGTTTAAAACAACTTAAGTAGCATGTTTATAGTTACATAATGCCTTCCTGATTAAGTGTTCTATTACAAAGACTGGATTTCTTTGTCTGGGGTGTCTGTATCTAGTGATAATTTACCATTCAAACAATCCACCTAAAAATACAAAGAAAGCAAATGTACTGTATTTATTAAGGTAAAATCTCTTTTTACTCTACTGGCAGTATTGTACACTTTGAACAGAATCACTTCCCACACAATGTTCATACTAGACTAATAGAACCTAGTGTTGCTACTATAGAACACTTTGGCTAACTGGTTACAGTCATTACACATTAAACATTACATAGTCATCATTAATGCATACATAGTCATCATCATTAAAGTCATCATTACTATCATTAATTTGAGTTTCTACAAAAATGTCAAAAATACACATGTTCATTTTTTACCAACTATTCTCCATAGTTATTGTGGTGGATAAGTGGAGGTGTTTGATAACAGGGCATCACAAAAGAAAAAATAACTGCTGGAATTGGTCTTTAAGACAAAAGGTTAATTGGACAACTTTTTCTTTTGTGTATTTTCTTTTGTGGTTACCCAATCACTCAAATGAGGATGAGTTTCCTTTTGATATTTATCCTATTTCTATACTTATGTAAAGCTGTTTTAAGACAATGTGAATTGGTAAACATGCTATGCAAATAAATTGAATGGAATTGAAATTTAATTGGTTAGACTAGCAAGCTTAAAGGAGAAATCCATCCATGTCTGGACAGTATAGGGTGTGGAGATATTTTGAGTATGAATTGCATTATAATCATATTGTGAAACAGTGCAAAATGCATACCTTTTGAGTGTAAATCTTGATGTGTACATTTGAAAAAATTCAGGGGGGAATCAGAGGAAGTAAGAAGGGCTCAAATGCGTTGAAATATAGCATATACTAAATAATATATTAGAAACCAGAAGGACTCAAAATCCAGTTTGATGTTATAGCCACATTCTGTAAACTTAAGAAATTGAATATTATTTGTTTGACTAGAGATGTACACACAGTTGTGTTTCTGGGCAAAGTAATAGAAGCTAGTACCATAATTCTCACTAGGAAAAAATATGTGGTGGTTAGAATTAAGCAGAGATTTCTTTTTACTTTACTTTTTACTTATTTATTGAACCAGGAAAGTCCTGTTATGGGATTACAGTCCTGTTATCAGTTTTATCTTAGGTGCTTATTATGCATATTATTATAGCCTTATAGATGTATTTGACTGCTGTAGCACTGGATCTGATACAAACATCATGTGTTGTCTAATGCAGGTGCTAAATCAAACTGAGGATCATCGGCAGAGGGTTCTCCAGGCTGCTGCTAAAACTTTGCGTGTATGGTTCATCAAAGTGAGGAAGATGAAGGCCATCTATCACACACTGAACCTCTGCAATATTGATGTCACACAGAAATGTTTAATTGCAGAAGTGTGGTGCCCTGTCTCTGACTTGGACTCTATACAGTTTGCCCTGCGGAGGGGCACGGTGAGGAAGCAAATTCTAATTTGTGCTCATGCTCTGTTGCCATCATTCAATTTTTCATATGCCATTCTAAATTTTTATATATTACTGTTATGATTTTGTGGCATAAAGGTGAAGCAGGTAGCATTGCTCCCTGACAGCTCCAGGGTTTGATCCTGTTACTCTCTGCCACTTCAGTTTTCAGCTCTGAAATAATTTAAATATGCATCGATCTTCACACAACTAGATTTTCACAATTATAATCATTTGAATCAGGCAAGCAATTGCAAAAGTTTTTAGACAAACTTACTTCTAAACTATCTCCTCCTCTCACTTGCGCTAAGGACAACAATGCCAACTCTATCTCATGCTTTCACCCTGCAACCCCCAAAGAAACGAGTGTCACTCATTCTTCCACCAGTCTTGCTGGGTCCATTCTCATGGGACATTTAATTAGAAAATAGCCCAAACCCAAAAGTAACCGGTACTAGTAACATGACCCACTTGAAAGACCTATGTGTTCACCAACAAATGTCTTAAGTGGAGTTAGCAAGTGTTGGGAAGCATGCTCCAATGGCTAGAACAGAACAAATGGTGCAGAACAACAGAGTTTGACAACAAACCTTTAGGTGAAACACTAATATGCAGGTCAACTGGGTTCCTCACAAAGGACATTTGCACCACTAAGAATCACTAAACCACTAAGAATCAGCTGGTACGTTACAAGATGAAATTGCAGATATGTATTGATGATGATCAAGGGCAATGCTTTGTTCAATATGTCTTTCTTTTTCTGTTTTGTGTGTGTGTGAGAGAGAGCGAGAGAGCTTTCTGTTACTGACTTATAGCTATTTTGGATTCATGCTCATTGATGTGCTTTGCTTATTTCTCCTTTCTGTGTATCGACTCATGTTTTGAATTTTGATGATATGTGGGCTGCCCTTATTAATATGCAAGTTTTCTCTCTCTGTCTCTGTGCCCTCTCTCTGTCTGTGCCACCATTGGACTCCCAAAATGTTTATTTGACATTCCAGTGATATTCTAGTGGCATATAACACCAGTTAATTCCTACCAAATGCTGCAGTCCACGATACGTTATTGCAAATGAGCAGAAATGAGCAGTGTTGTGGAGTTTTGTAGAAAAAAATAGGTGGTCTCCTGCTAAGTCTAAGGTCAACAAGACAGTCACTCCAGCCAAATTGGAGGACTTCATTGTGTTGCCTCCTGCTGACCTCCTGGATGATGTCGTCCTGCTTATGAAATCTGCTACTTCCCAGCCACTGTGCTGGTTCCTTGAGAACCCTACATTTACTCTTGGCCAGCCAGTGTGCTGGTTAACAGAGCCATCCTGCCCTTGATGTTTAGTGTCTGCCTCGATGTTCCACAGAGAATGTTAGTCCCCCTCCCTGATTCATTGAGAATGTCAATCCATTTCTGCAACACCTGCTTTATGGACCCTGCCAGCTCTGCCATGGGGTCCATGCTGTCCCACTGTTTAGACACTTCTGGAGTGGTGCCTTTAGGGCACACTTGCCCCTTTTCCACCAAGGCAGTTTGAGTGCTGGTTCAGAGCCAGAGCCTAATTTAAAATCAGTTAATTATTTTTCTACACCCAAAGTACCGGCTCTGAACCAGGAAAAGTGGTTCTTACAGTAAGTAGCACCAAAACATTGCTAATCTAGACTTAAGAACCACTTGCGTCAGGGGCTGGGGATGGGTTACTGTGACAAACGACAAAAGAGAATGTTGTTAGCGCCATTTTTGAATCATTTTAAATCAGGATTTGCGTTGTTTGGATGTCAATGTAGGTTCTCAAAGCCATGAGCATTAACAGTAAAGCAACATCCGCCATTGGTGATGTTGTGTTTGCCGCTGCTGCGCTAACGTTGCTGTATAATGTTGTATACAGTGACGTAAAATTTGGCTCTGTGATGGCTCTCTAGCCCATGGAAAGGCAAACCGGTTCTTAGAAGGTGGAACCAACTTCGCCAGTGGAACCAACTCTGAACCAGCACTAGCTCTGAACCAGCACCCGGTTCTTTCTGGTGCAAAGGGGGCATATGTCCCCCTAAGCATGCACACCATCTGCAGCACAGATTCTACTGTGAACATGCATCTATGACTTTGTATTGATCTCTGCCCAGGTGCCTTTTTGGCTTTTTTGGTGGATCTGGAGAGAACTCTAGGAGAACTGGGTGCATGGTGGGAGCTTTCACCTCAGATGAGATGCACACAGTGCATTTACATGCACATTCACAAATAAAGACAATTTAACATAGTCTGCCTGTTTTATTTTTGGATAGTACAAGAAAACTGGAGAGCCAAAAGAAAACCAACACGAGCACATGCAAAACTCTATACAGACTAACCCAACCTCAAGTTTGAATTAGTGACCCTGGAACTATGATGTGGCAACATTACCCTATTCACCACCCTGTTGTCCAAGGAGCAATGTGTCCTAATGTTTTATTTAAATGATTAAAGCATTACACATAACCTTTATTTATTTATTTATTTTTCTGCAGTGGTTTAAATCTTGTCTTGAGTGTCTGTTATTAAATGTGCAGGAAAGAAGTGGATCCACTGTTCCTTCCATCCTGAATAGAATGCAGACCAAACAGACTCCACCTACCTTCAACAAGACAAACAAATTCACCTCTGGATTCCAGAACATTGTGGATGCTTATGGAATTGGAACCTACAGAGAGATTAACCCAGGCAAATATTGTTTTAATATTGTTTTAATCAATTCCTTGGGGATTCTATATCAAGATATAAATTATTCCTATTTAGATTGAACTAATCTTATTTTTATTCTTTTATTCATTTATTCTTTGTGTTGTAGCACCCTACACCATCATCACCTTTCCTTTTCTGTTTGCTGTGATGTTTGGGGACATGGGTCATGGTACCCTTATGACCTGTGCCGCCCTCTACCTGGTCATCAGAGAGAGTCGCTTACTTGCACAGAAGCGTGACAATGAGGTTTGTGGTTTTGGCTTTATCATTGATTATCTCCTCTTTAATTTAGAGTATTGTGAAGCATTATAAAATGCAGTATATATTTTTTTTTTAATGAATTATAGTAACTTTTATAAGTGATTTGTTTTTTTATTTGTGTATTAAGTTTCTGTTGCTTTACTGTGTATACCATGGTTATGTGTAACTACATTGTTTGTGCATAATTATTTGGAGAATACATTTTGGTACTACTGGACTTGTCAAATCTCCTTCTGATTCTCTCATTTTCTTCTGCTTTTTATACATCTCTGTAGATGTTTAACATGGTGTTTGCAGGCCGGTATATAATCCTTTTAATGGGCCTATTTTCCATATACACTGGAATGATCTACAATGACTGTTTCTCCAAATCCCTCAACATGTTTGGTTCTGGGTGGAGCATCAAGCCCATGTTTGGCTTCAAAGGAGCAAACTGGACGTAAGTTTATTATAAACCAGTAGGCTTTATACATCAGATACATAGGTTTCTAATTCATGAAACTTCTAGGAACTGTTGAGGCATCACCAAGGACTGAGTGATCAGCTGTGTGTAAGATCTTATCAGACTTCTTGAAACAGAAGTTGATAGAAATGCTAGACAAAACATTTTTTGCTATTCTATAACATACACTATATGGCCAGATGTTTATGGACCTGACAATCACAGCTATATGGTATATGAGCCCAAACTGTTGCCACAAAGTTGGAAGGATTTTCCAGCTTGAGAATGGTTCTATGCACAAAGCAAGTACATGAAGACATGGTTTTCCATGGGTGATGTGGGAGAACTTCAATGGCCTGCACAAAGCCCTGAAAATCCCCACTGAAAATTTTGGTATGACTTAGAATGCATACTGCAAACTTTGCCTTCTCACCCAACATCAGTGCCTGGGCCTTAGTAATGCTCTTTAATGCTCTGTTTTTATTGTTATTCCTCTATATAGCTTACACAAATTAGAACAAATGTCATTTCTCTAGGAGCATGGTGGAACACATAATACAGTAGTACAGAACATGAGACTACATAAATTGCAAAGACAACACCTGTGCAAAAATATAAATACACAAACAATTAACATACAGAACAGATACACTGAAAAAGAGAATAGTGTTGTTTGTACTGGCTATTGGAACAGTGGAATATAAATTGTTGTGCAGTGTAGCAGCAATGAATGTATCAGCAACATTGCAGCAAAAAGACTCTGATGCACCTACTTGGTTAGGAGTTTGAATAGTCCAGGTGAATGTTTGGTGGCATCAGGATGTTGAGTAATCTGACAGTCAAGGATAAAACTGTTGTGGACTTAAGTGGGAGGTGGCATGGTTTCTTCAGTACCTTCTGCCAAATGGTAGAAGGGTGAAAAGAATAAGGGGGGTTATAAGTAATGCTTGTGACTTTGGATGCAGTAGTTATTGTACGAGTCAACAATGGTAAGCTGTTCTCACAATTCTCTCTAGGGTATTGTGGTCAGAGCCTGTGCAGTTCTCATACCACACAGTGATACATCTGCACAGAACATTCTTTTCTGATCTTCTGTTGAAGGTGGTCAGGATGGGACTGGGGAAGTCGGCTCTTTTCAGCCTCAAGTAAAAAGTAGAGGTGCTTCTGGGCCTTCATAGCTGGGAAGGTAGTGTTGGGAGTCCTCTGACATATGCACACCCAGACTTTACAGTTATGTGTATGTGCAGTGGTAATTGCTCACATCATCGTGAAGTCAACAGTAATCACTTCATCTTATCTACCTCAGAGATTGTTGTCTCTGTGAGTTCTAATGCCTTCCTGTATTCTAACCCATCAGTGCTGCTGATGAGGCCCCCAAATGTAGTGTCATCTGCAAACTAGACTAGACACATTTCATGAGATCGAAGTGCAGTGTGCAATTTTTTTAACACAGGGATTATGTTAGTTGTCTTGAAGTAGACGGCTACAACAACTTGGCTCAGGCACATGTTGACGTTGTTTGCACATTTCCTGAGCACCCAGTGATGTGTAAGAAATCACCAATACATTTTTTCCTCTAATTCTGTGGTGTGCTTGATCCAGGTTTCCCTAAGAACAAAAATGTAGCAGTCCTTGATTTCACATTGGGTAGGTAACTACAGTCCTAAAAAGAACACTGTGCAAAAGTTTAGGGGGACTGTAAACACGGCGTTCTTGCAAACATAAAGAAACTTCTGTTAAAGCAGCTCTTGGGTGAGGTATTCAAATGTGATATGCAATAGGACAATTAAATGAAGGTGCAAAACAGCAATTGAGTGAGTGTGCGATTAACCTTCCTATTTTCCCTGGGTCTATTTGACCCGGCTGGAAGGTTTTAATGCGTCATAACTTGGGTTTTCTTCCACATATTTGCCTGAAATTTACCAGGATTGTTCCAAATTATGAACTTTGCAAGTAAAATTAATTTTGTCTATTTTCGTTGAACTAGTTTCAGACCAATATATACTTTGCATTTTGGATCCATTTTGACCCGGCCACATTTAGTGGGGCAATAGGTCACACTTTTGCCCTTTTCAGTGCAATGAACATACATACAGTACAGACACAAAAATGCACACACAAAATGTCCCACTAACACACGCACCCAAAACACACACGCACACACGCACACACACATACAGTACACACACAAAGTGGGCATTGCATTTCATTAGGCCTCCAGGAAAAAAAAAAGCCAAACATTTGTAAATATTTCACACTTTTGATATGCCTTCGCCTAGCAGAGGACAAAATATGATCTACGGAAATGATGCTACACACACACACAAGCACTGTTCAAAGCATTGGGCATTGTAATTCAGTTGGCCTCCAGACAAAACAAAAGCTACACATTTGTAAACATTTCTCACACGCACACAAAGACACACACATATTGGGCATTGCATTTCATTAGGCCTCCAGAAAAAAAGCTACACATTTGTAAATATATCTCACATTTGATATACCTTTGCCAGCAGAGGGCAAAATATAATCTACCGAAATGATGCCACACACACACACACACAAGCACTGGGCATAGCAATTCATTAGGCCTCCAGAAAAAAACAAAAGCTACACATTTGTAAATATTTCACACTTGTTGGATGCATTTGTCCATGTGGGGACAATATCTTGTGTGTGTGTGTGGCCTGTTGTTGGTTGATCAGATGACATCAGGTGGGCAAAATAGATATTACAAGTGTAAAATAGATCTTACACACAGAATGGTGATAATTGTAGAATTTTTGATTTATAAACATTCAAGTCAATTCGGCCTGTAAAAAACAGGTTTTATTTACTGACATTAAAAATGGTCAAAATGGTTTCAAAACAATCTCCTGGCTTTGAAATATACCAGCCTGTAATTGTGCATCAACTTTTGTGCCTCTATAGTGAAAATAATTCAAAATTTCTGGGTTATTTATTTATATTTTTTTTCTTTTTTTACTAAAAAATGAGGCATTTTTGTATATAAATAAGGTTTATTATACCAAATATAATTTATTTTTTTTATTGCAAAATATATGTTAATATGTTGGAAACAAGTTAGACTAAAAAGGTGAAAAAAAAAAAAAAGGCGAAGAAAAAAAATCATATATACTTCATTTTTTATAAGCAGTCAAAACAGACAAGGTCAAGTTGACTCAGCGCTCCTAATTTGTATAGGAGGACAATAGGAGGGTTAAGTGAATGTTCTGGGTGTTGAGAAGCCTAATGGCTTGTGGGAAAAAACGGTCGTGTCATCAGCAAACTTGATGATGTGATTCCATCTGTGCATTGCTACACAGTCGGGAGGCAGCAGAGTGAACAGCAGTGTTTAGTGTGGTGGTGCTGGAGATGCTGATAAAGATCCGGACTGACTGAGGTCTCCCAGTCAGGAAGTCAAGTTACAGTTTACAGTTCTGTAAACTGTCCTGTTGCAGAGGGAGGATTTCATGGTCAGCAGGCTCAGCTTTTCAATCAGGTGCTGAGGAATGATTGTGTTGAATGCTGAACATTTATCTATGAACAGCATTCATATGCAAGCGTCTTTAGAAATGAGAGGGAGGCATCACTGTCACAGGCAGGTGAAGTTGTCTTCTAGTTCGTGATTGCCTAGATGCCCTACCACATACACCGGGTGTCTCCACTGTGGATTCTCTGTGCATGGGTGCTCTTTGTCCTTTTACGCTGGCTTGGGACATTTTAGCCCTTGCTGTTCTTAAGGCTTGTCCCCTGCTCTGAAGGCTAAGTCTTTAGTCTTTAGCAGGGCAAGCACAGCTTCTGGTTGCAACGTGTGGTGTTGGCATGTGTCCACCTTTTGATGGAATTTATGGAGCACTGATTTGAGATTTGCATGACTGAAATCTCTGGTGATAATAAACAGTCCATCAGGGTGAGCATTCTGCAGCTTCGTAATAGCGCCGCCTTAGCATTAGTGCTGGGGGAATGTGTACTGCGACAATAAAAACTGTGGTGAATTCGGAACTCTGTCACTGAGCCACGTCTTCAGGAAAATAAAGACACAGCAGTCTCTAAACTCTCGCTGTGCAGTCCGCTCAAGTCAGATATAGTCCAATTTATTATAAACTGAACAAACATTTGAAAGTAGGACTTCTGCTTTCTCAAGCATCCCTCTCGGCATCTCTTTTCCCTGTCACCTGTAGCGTCACCTGAAGGCCTAGTCTTCGCAGTAAGCCGAGGTTGTGACGCTTGTACAGCACATCATGCATGTCGGTTGTTGCTTGATTACTGTACTGAAATAATGTCTGCTGGTAATATACAGTACATGAACACTGCTATCTCTGGTATCCACATACTTTGGAAAAAAAAACACAAATAGCACCATTTTGGATCCGGAGTGGCCGCTGCATGCTACTGCCGCACCTCCATCTTGGATAAATGAGCACAAATATTCACAGCCATATTCCAAATTTAGGGTCAAGCGTTCCCAGAAGAGTGAAGGTTATTATGATAAGGGACTACATCTGGAATGGGATCTTCAAAAAGCATATACAGTCGTATACAAAAGTTTAGAAACCCCTGACAATTTCCATTATTTTCATTTATAAATACACTGCTCAAAAAAATAAAGGGAACACTTAAGCAACTTATACTAGATCTGAATGAATGAAAGTCTTATTAAATACTTTGTTCTTTACATAGTTGAATGTGCTGACAACAGAATCACACAGAAATTACCAATGAAAATCAAATTTGTTAACCCATGGAGGTCTGGATTTGGAGTCACACTCAAAATTGAAGTGGAAAAACACACTACAGGCTGATGTAATGTCCTTACAACAAGTCAAAATGTGATTTGAGAGTTTGTGATTCTACATTTGAGAGTTGTTTTGAGGCCTCCATGTTGCCACACTTCAGAGGAGAGTCAAAGAGAACAACTTGCAATTGGCCACCTTAAATACCTTTTCTCATGATTAGATGCACTTGTCTATGAAGGTCAAGGCTTAATGAGCTCACCAAACCAATTGTGTGTTCCAATTAATCAGTGCTAAGTAGTTAAAGGTATTCAGATCAACAAAATGGCAAGGGTGCCCAAATTTATGCACCTCTCTAATTTCATTTTGATGCATATTGCACATTTTCTGTTAATCCAATAAACCTCATTTCACTACTGAAATATTACTGTGTCCTTCAGTTATTTGTTAGATCAAAATGAAATTGCTGATCCAAACACCCAAATATTTATAAATGAAAATCTTGGAAAATGTCTGGGGTTCCTAAGCTTTTGCATACAACTGTACATTTATGGTGGTCAGGTGTTCAGAAACCTTTGCCCATATAATGTAGACAAGCTATAAATTGGTAAAGAAATTAAATTGCTTCCATTAGCCTATAAAGTTTTTAACTACATGTAAGAGGGTCTAAAACTCAAGTTGCGTCTGTTTTATTTTCCAAAGAAATCATGCACAATATTTTTCTGTGAAGGTTTGAGACTCTTGACGGAAATCCAGTTCTACAACTTGACCCAGTTGTGCCAGGAGTATTTGGTGGACCATATCCTCTGGGTATTGACCCAGTAAGTCACACAAACACACATTTTTCTACCACCACAGCACTGACTCTAGTTGAGAATTTAACATCAATCAAATCTTTCTGTGAATCTTCTCTGCTAGGTCTGGAACATTGCCACAAACAAGCTAACTTTTTTGAACTCATTTAAAATGAAGATGTCAATCATTCTAGGGGTGATTCACATGTTGTTTGGAGTCACTCTTTCTCTCTTCAATCATCTGTAAGTACTGTGTGTGTGAGAGAGAGAGAGATCCTACCATTCTTATAATATTCACTGTATTATATAAGACCATATTGCCATTTTATTACACTGATTTTAAAAAGTCTGTTTGAATGTTGTCTTGTGTCTTTCTAGGTACTTTAAGAAGCCTCTGAACATCTTCCTAGGTTTTATCCCAGAAATTGTGTTTATGAGCTGCCTGTTTGGTTATTTGGCCTTGCTGATCTTCTATAAGTGGACAGCCTATGATGGAATCACTTCTAAAGATGCTCCAAGTCTCCTTATTGCCTTCATCAACATGTGTCTTTTTAACTACAACGATCCATCTAATAAAGCTCTATACAAAGGACAGGTAAAAAAAAAATTTTACACTTATTTCCTTTTTCATCTTTTTTTTTCCACACCTTTTGATTGAACTCGATGCTGCATCTTAACTTGACCCTATAGGAATGCTTTCACAGAACGGATGTCTACAGCATGTGTGGAAAAACACATTGTGGGGTCAAGAGACATACTGTAGCAGCAAGCGTCATCAAGACTAAAAAAGAGTATCTAGCCACATCCATAGCTTCTTTGTCTTCAGGAAGCTGTTTGTATATAGTGTTTGTCCATCTATTTTGTAAAATCTACCATTAAAATGGCAGGCTTTGTAACATTCATTTGCAGAGGGACCAGTTTTCCGACATTGGGTTCTACTCTCTAATCTCTCTAATCTCATGGACTGGGGTGCAGTTATCAATGGCCACGCAGTCGATTGGGCGACCCTCATTTTTCATGACACGCAAACTGCCTGGAGATGTGGGCAATGTCTAGCTCGGTGTGGCTGCATTGGTATTGACAATTTCAGTGTTGAGCCATGATGCAGTGTTGAGTTCCCTCAAAAAGAAACCTCTCAGGAGATACGTATGTAAACATGCTCCCTGAGAAAGGGAATGAGACACTGTGTTGCTTTTCCAAATTCAGCATGGCAGAAAGGTCTTCCTTCAGACCCTTAAAATCTGGGGATTCAGTGACATAGATGCCCTTTTATGGCCTTGTTGATGTGTGCCGCTACATCAGGCAACCCTCTGTTTTTCAATAGAATTGGCATGTTTCCACGCATGCTTCAGACATTGGTCTCGGAGAGGATTTTCCAATAGCGTTAAGCCATGACACAGCATCTTGTTCCTTTTCTGATTGAACTGGGGTACATACATAATGTGAGACATTTTCATTTATCCCATGATACATCTGGCAATATATTTCATATTTTGAATTTCTGTAGATGGGGATCCAGTGTTTGTTGGTGGTTATTGCTATGAGCTGTGTTCCCTGCATGTTGGTGGTGAAGACTATGGTGCTTCGTCGTCAGCACTTGTGGAAAAAGCACTTGGTATGTTCCCATCCTACAATGTCCTTTTAGTCTTTGTGTTGGTATTAAACTCAATGTTGCTCCAGGGAACAAAGAAATTTAAATAAAACAGAATCTAGCATTGTTAGTATCCTGGATAAGACAGAATATTCAAATGTCACTAATACTACACTTCTACAGTATGTATATAGTTTACATAGTGTGCAATTGTAGAAGAGAAATGTACAGTGTAGTGTGTAATTGTGCTTTTTTTCCATAATTTCTGTAGCAGTTACTTTCACTAAAATTTAATGTAAAGGAAAATTTATTACAATGCTGTGAAAATGTATCCGGAATTCTCTATATTTTTGTCAGAATTTTCAAATTTAGTTGTTAATTGGGTTCAATTAGAATGGCCATGATGTCAAATACAGTAATCAGGCAGCACTTGAAAAGAACCTTTCCAACAAAATGAGTTATGTTGAAAGGTATAAATATGCAGCTGTTTAACAGAAGTTCCAGAAGGGATATGAGAGATTATATTAATAGTCTGAATATAGGTACAAACCCATTTTCCCCTAAGGCTCTGGGACTCCAACAAACCAAAGCCATTATCTCCCATTGGAGAGAATTTGAAGCTTTGGAGAATTTTTCCAGTAGGAGCTTGCCCATCAACATTCTGTGAAAAACACCCTGGTAACTCATCCATGATTTCACACAAACTACTTCAACGAACATCTAAGGAAATGCTGGGCTTGTTTGTCTCTAAGGTCATTGTTCATGAGATTGGGCAAAAGTATTAATGGGAGAGTTAAGGGCAAAGCCTCTGCCAAATAATATGAAATTTGACATTTGCCAAAAAAAAAAAAAAAAAAAATTCTTGAGGACAACAAGAATTTTGGGATCATTTTCTGACATGGGTCCTCTTACATCTGGTTTAGAGCTAAGCAGCTTTCATCAATAAGAACATTATCTTGTTTAGGGTGTTGTGCTACTGATTGGAAGGTTGTGAAGTTGAAAGGCCTCTGACCCTCAATTGCTCATTTGTGTAAATGAAACAAATATAAGTTACTCTGGATAAGGGCATCTGCCAAAAGCCTTAAATATTTTGCTGCTTCAGGGCCTGGGCAACTTGCCATAACTGATGAAACCATAAATTCTGCACTTTAAAAAGAAAATCCCATAGTCCATCTAGGAATGGCTGATTTAGAAACATGTTTAAGGTTTTGGAGTGGTATAGTCAAAGTTCTGACAAGACGGAGATGCAGTGGCAGATCTTAGACAGTTCATTCTCTCTAGTGTAAAAACTTTTTAACATCACTTAAAAAAAAAAGCTAGAGAAACTACCTGCCCAATCTCCCTGCCCCCACTCAAAAAAACCCAAACAAAACAACTCCAGTCTATCAGTTGTATTAAAAAAAACTGCAATCCTATGGGATGGGTAGCTATCTTATGAATAGGTACACCCATTCGCACACAGCACAACAAGCATGTGGCATGCTTTGAGCCATTCAGACTTTGTTGGGTTTTGTATTTAGTCCCAGATGAGGGAGGCAAGCCCTGCTCAGAAAGTAGAAACATTAGAGCAAGCAGGAACCAGCTCATCCACCGGACTCACTCAACAGGGCACACAGAAGTTTGGGGGAGTCCGGGTCGGGAATGGACCCACTGAGGATGAGGCTGAAATCATTGAGCACGACCAGCTATCCCAGCATTCTGATGACGCAGATGAGGTGGGTGGAACATGTGATATGGTGGGTGCAAATTACTTAGTGACATTTGAATCCCCACACTTCTAAAATGGCTTGGGGGACAATAAATGAGTCATCAAGGGCTATGATTTTGGGATCAGCAAACAAGCTCTGAAAATGGATGGATGCACACCTTCTTAAAGCTGTGTTCCTAGGCTAATACAAGCAGACAGTGGATCTCACAGCATACCTTTACCCAGTGCTGCTTTTTACACTACAATAACGCTTGAGACAGATGAAAAGGGTGAAAGCATAAATCTGGCAGGTTCTCAATATATAGCAAAATATATACAATATATCAAAATATAACATATGCAAAAACATACTTAAACTCAAAGGGTCTTTAAATAACATGTGCCACTTGTCTATCTCTTTATGTACATTCCATTCAATTATATGACAAGTAATATAAGGTCATAACGCTCAAGGCCAAGTTGTTCTATAGATCACTCCAGTTATCAGGTGGATCAAGAGGATCAGTGATGATGTATTAACATTTATCTCAGTGCAGTTGCATGCTTTTGTATTAAGTACGTTATGTAGTTCCTAGGATAAAGGCGTAAGAATTGCTAACAAAATGTAGAGTTCACTATTTTTGGTCTGATCACAAATCTCCATTGATTGTTACCCATCAAGCTTTCCCAGTCTCTGAAGTATAAGATGCATTCAGATACATTACTCAGCCCTATTTTCCTCTCTTTACACCAGTGTTGAGTGTCAGTCAACATAATGTCAATGATGTTGTAGGGGCATAAATTAATTTACTTGTGAGGCAAAGTGGATCACAGCATTCAGACATGTGGTTCTGAAAGATTATTACATGTTTTGATGTAAAATGAGTTTGATGTTTCCATACTGGCAAGTCAACAAGAAGATGGATTAATTAATGTGGAACTCCTAAGGCAAAACAGTTGAAAACAGGCAAATCATTTCCAAATGATTTTCCAGTTCATTGACAGGGCAGAGGCATTTGCACCACAATGGCAATATCAAGAGCCTGCCTAATGCTGCCACTGTTGTAATTCAACAGACTATACAACCAGCATTGCAAAAGTCCTATTCTCACCAAATTATAATCTGGAAAACTACACATTAGGACACCTTTTTATAAAAGCTGTTTCTTCATTTAATTAGTGCTTATTTAGTGCTTACAGACAAGCTTCGAAGGCTTGAGCCACATTCCTCTCATGCTGCCTGCAAACAGAGTAAATTCAAGTGTGATATATGTGCAGGAAAATCTTTTAAAAAAAAAAAAACAGTAAGTGGGGCAGGTTGGGAAATGTTTGAGTACTGCTCCTCTATTAAAATATTCAACACTTAGTTAAGTAGTTAATGTTTTTTTTTTTCTTCATTTCACTGTATTTAAATAATACAGTATATAGTATTTTATTTTTATAAGACATTTTATCGTCTTGGTTAATTTTATTGGAAAAAAAAATTCAGAAAGCCATTATTATTATTATTATTATTATTATTATTATTATTATTATTCTCTCAGTAAAATTGATGTTTTAATGTGACCCATGTTAATATACATCTTAATTTCTAATTATAATTAGAAATATATATATATATATATATATATATATATATATATATATATATATATATATATATATATATATATATATATATATATACACACACTAAAAATGGGGATATTCTATGTTACTCACTACCTAATTATTTTGAAACAATGAAACTGATTTCTTTGAGACTGAGTATATACATTTACAATTTACAGTTAGATCCATAAATATGTGGACATTGTAAAACTGTCAATCAACTGAAATCAAATCATGAATACTTTGAGCACTTTGGACAATATTATATTAGCAGATGTTAAATGCAATTGACATGCAAAAAATCAACTCTATTGCCATTATCCACTTGTTTATATGTAAAATAATAATAGAATTAACACACCCATGGCTATGGAATAGCTGGTCAGCCAATTGTCCTATTACGTTTGATTTCGTAAATTGGGTTGAGGGCAACATATAAAATTTCTGTAATTCCTACACCATTCACCGTATTTAAATAGAGACCACATGTTTTATTCTTATGTTTGTTTTAAACATTAACTGAAGCCATTAAATATTAGCTGCATGATTTTTTTTGATTCTGTTGATTCCATATGATTGACTATTTGGATAACTGCATAAGTGTGCACAAATATATGCATAATGGTCTGTTCAGAAGCAATGGAAAAAATCATACAATAAAAAAAATCACACTTATAGTAGTTTCATCATGATTGAAATTTGGTTTTCAATACCACCTGAATCAATTCGTTTCTGCTTTCTGTTCAAGCACTCAGAGGAAGAACCGGTAAGCATGTGTGTGTCAGCATGTGTGTGAGGTTATGTGTGTGTGCAAATATTTGCATGCCTGCTTGGGTATAATTTCTTGGTCAGCAATTTTGCATAATTGATAAGGGATATGTATATGAAACCTAGTTTGACAAATTTGTCTTAGTTAATTAGAAAATATATTATATGCTATATATGTCCACACACACATGGTGTGTTATTTGCATTTAGGTTATTCAATGCTAAGGGAGGACCACTTTGTTTAACTGGTTTCTGTAAGTTCAGGAAGGGGAGTATTAGTATGTTATCTATGAGAGCTCTATTGTTTCAGAAGAAATGACTCATTGTAGCTTACTCAATGAGAGGATATGATGATGGAAAATTATGGTCAGGTCTAACCTGCTCACTTCATAAAATCTGAATATTCTGCAGAGAACAGAGAGAGTGGGGAGAGAAATAAAAAAGTCTGAATTATTTTTGTTCAACCAAAAATCATAGTGGGTAAATACTATTTTACTGTATATGAAACAGCAAGAATTCTTTTAAAGGCTTGGTCGCTCTGTATAGTACCTATTATTCACAGTAAAGTGGCTCTTTCTCTTTGCAGTTTAACTTTGGGGATGTAGCAGTCCATCAGGCCATCCACACCATTGAATACTGTCTAGGTTGCATCTCCAACACTGCATCCTACTTGCGTCTTTGGGCCCTTAGTCTTGCTCATGCACGTGGGTACTCTTACAAATGTGCACACAGACCTCATAAATGCAAGCATACGTGCAAGCATTCAGTGTTCTCTCTCTCTCTCTCTCTCTCTCTCTCGCTCTCTCTCTCAGAACTGTCAGAAGTGCTATGGGGAATGGTGATGCACATAGGACTGTCCTCTTCAAGTGGTGGTGGATTCTTTGGTTTGACTATTATTTTCCCAGTCTTTGCCACACTTACAGTGTGTATTCTTCTTGTCATGGAGGGTCTGTCTGCATTCCTACATGCTCTGCGACTGCACTGGTATGTCACACATTTCAAGACATAAGTGCATAACCTTATGGTCAAGTCAAGTCAAGAAGCTTTCATTGTCATTTCAACCATATATAGCTGTTGCAGTACACAGTGAAATGAGACAACGTTTCTCCAGGATCATGGTGCTACATAAAACAAAGACAGGGCTAAGGACTTGTAAGTAGTCTTAGCCACATAAAGTGCATCTGTGGAACCTGGTGCAAACAGTGCAGGACAAGACAGAGAAGACAGTGCAGACAAAAAGTTACAAGACAATACAAAAAGTACAAAAAATACAATACACAAAAGACAATAAACAGAAACAGTGCCAACCAGTGTAAATACTATATGTAAATGTTCAGACAATATTTCGTGTAGTGATACTAGAATGAACACTAGAATTAGCAGCAGGTCCTTGAGATAATGTATAGAATTGTGCAAAAACAGCAAACAAGTGAAGTATTGTACAGTATGTGCAAAACGACTGAAATGTTGGATAGTTGGTGCAAAAGAGCAAAAGAAAATAGCAAAAATAGTATAGTGTTATTTTGCAGGCTAAAGCAGAATTAACATTAAGATACTCTTTAGTGAGTTAAAGTTGGCAAGTTATATGTATAATGATCCAATGTAAAGGATAAGCTCATAAACCTGGGCAGACCTGTTTAACATGTTCTTCTCAAGCAAAATCACACAATATACAAATAAACATCCAATATCATAAAAAATATAGCATGACTACATGGCAGCCAATTAAATCATGTAGTTTTTTGACTGATGCAATAAATACATAGCTTATTAGAGGTCACAATTATTGCTGAGTGGTGGAACATAAACATTCTGTAACAGGTATGAAGGATGAAAGGATTTCTGAAAAGTATTACTAACGTTCGTTGAACATGGATTATCAGAGCCAAGAACTACCAACAAAATCAAGTGAGAAGAGTACTGTCATGGCATGATAAAGGGAAGTCTGTGGGGGGAAAAAATTAAGGAAGAGGGCATTAACTTTGTTACAATTAATGTGGAAATTTATAAATATTCCTTCTCCCTAGTCAATCATCCCAAATATCTCAAACTGTTATAGTAATTTGTAGATACCTATGATATAAAGGAGTGCATTTTCTCTTTCTCTCTCTCTGTCTCTGTCTCTGTCTCTGTGTGTACATGTTTCGTTGAATGAGTGTGTAGCAAAAATGGCAAATGACAGACAGCATACTGAGTCAAGACAGGCCACTACATGCCTAAAAGGCTTTTGGGGTGCATTTCTACTCAGAATAGAGGCAGATACTGTTTACTAGCTACAGTGTTCATAAAGATTTGTTTAGTTTACTTATTATATTGTGCATAATTTAGACCATTTTCAGAATACATTTATTGTGTTAAGGGTTTTATTATTTTATCACTTGTTTTGTATCATTTATCCTCATTTAGGGTGGAATTCCAGAACAAGTTTTACACAGGCCAGGGCTTCAAGTTTGTGCCCTTTTCATTTGACAGCATCCTGGAGGGTCGATTTGAAGAGTAAAACTGTTCTTCATACTCCCAACAGACTGCAAGCATTCATAGCATTCTCTTTTGCATGCATCTGATTCTGATATTCCGCTGTTCCTATTCATAGCATTTTTTGTGAATTGTAAACTGTAACCTTTGACATTCCAAGTGGGCAGTAGAAAACCATTGTGTTGATTATTTCATGTTTTGTTATATGTGAGATGTGTGATATTGTTAAGCACAGTGACGGTTGATGTGAATATGATGTGCTAACATCCTCAAATACAATATATTGAAGTCATATCTTGGCCATATTCAGAATCTGTGGTTTATCTGGGAAAGTTACTTATATTCAGTGTCAAGTTATGCAGCTGCTTTAATTATTCAGATTTTCTGTGGTTCCTCTTCAGATTATTAAAATCATCTGCATGTAGTTCACATTTCTGAGCCACCAAAGGTTTATTCAGCAGTGGTGCTGGAGATAAGAGTATATGATGTTACAAATGCAAAATTATATATATTTGTTTTTTTGTTTTTTTTTATGTAAATGAGTAGTTGGTGAGCACTGAAATAAATCCTGATTAGTAGTTCTAGTGTAGCTGTTTAATTGTTTTAATTGTTAACTTTATGAAGCCATTAAGATGGATTACCTTTGATGTCTTTGGTAAAAAAAACAAAACATATACTTACATCAGTTGAGAGAATCACATATAACTGAGACATATCTGTTTTTGGCTAACCTCACTTTACAGGCACAAATACCACACAACTGAGTGAATAGTGATGTGCAAAATGTTCTGTATAAAATTTCCCCTAACTGCACATAAATCTGAGTGCTGACCTTGGTGAATAATCCAGTGAAAATATCAGCATGGTGGAGGACTATCATTTTATTTTTACAGTTTATTCATGTACTTGGGAATGTCTAAATATATGAATAGAACAAAAATACTAATGATATAAAAGGTAGTAAAAAATATATAGCACAGGTAAGATATCAAATTTACTCTAATTATTAAAAATTTTACTGCATCGTAAAAATGCACTGTGCACACTTTTGCACTGTGACAAGTTATAAAAGATTCTCATGTCTCCATGGAAAATTCTCATTACATTGTTAATGGTCCTTGCAGATCACCCATTCCATCATCAGCAATGCTTTTGGTATTGGAACATAGGAAAGGAAGCAGATGTTTCCTCTGTAAACACTGAGAGCTGATCAAGATGAGAATTCTTTAAGTCTGACTTCACTTTTCCTAAAAGGAACGAATGCAATTCATATTATCATTGATAAGTGAGAACATGGGTTCCAAAGTCCCATTGCAGGTATAGAATTACATTTAACCACTGGTGTCAGTAGTTTTTAAAATGTGTGTATTGTTCCCTGTATTGGAAAGTTGTATTACATAAACATTTTGGTCAATTGGTGTATGGACATATCATAGATGATAACCACTGTATATTGGTGTTTGGGAGAAATTGGAGTACATCACAAAACTTTCACTATTAAAGAGCTCTGCTGGGTTAAGCCATTCAACTGTTCCCATTTTTTTTTCCTAGAAACTAATATCAACTAAATTTAGATTGGTCAACAGCATCAAAAAAATGTTTAATATATGTCCAGTAAAAGCATGTTCTCTAACCCTATTTACAAAATGTATAAAAAAAAATTAGATTTTTTATTGAAGAAAAGTATGTATGTACAAATCTTTCAATCAATAAAAACAGGGGTTTCCAAAGCTTTAGTTAAAAAAAAAGTTAAATGTTAATTAAGTATAGATAATAAATATGTATAAAATTGGAATATAAAGAACTGTGCAAGATATCACCATCATATACAATATACACAGTACTTAAAGTTGTAATCTTTGAGAATGGAAAAAATAGATCTATAATAAATGCAAAAGGTGGACACAAAAAAAAATCTGAACAAATAAAATTGCATTTTGAGTGAAACTAAAAAACCTACCCAAATCATATGCTTTATTTAATTTAATATAATAATAATAATAATAATAATAATAATAATAATAATAATATCTTGATTTTTAAAGTCACAACATATAATGAATACACATAACCCAGTTCTATTTATTGTGCCAAGCATTTTAATTCCTCACATGAGTATGTTACGGTAATTTTGCGATTCCACTTATTTTCATGGTTCAGGTGCATGTGGCATGATGTGACATCATCTGAACACTCCTGTAATCCTTATTGTGCCAAACATTTTGATATGTCATATGTGTATCTTGTGCTAATCTGCAGTCCACTTATCTTTGAGTTCTCATTTTTGAGGCTGAGCGTTTTTATATTGTCACTGTCATTGTCATTTGATAATGTCCATCTTGTGGTAATGTTGTAATTCCCCTTATTTTGGGGGTTGGCGTGCACATGACATCACGTGACATCAACAGAATACAAGTCACACAGTTCTCCTCATTGTGCTAATCATTTTGTGGTCATTATTCGCTTCCACTTATTTTTGGGTTGGTGTGACCTGATGTCATTGTGCCAAGTGTTTGGATATGTCACATGTATATTGCAGTAATTTTGTGATTCCGCTTAATATTGAATGAATACATGTATAGATAGATAGATAGATAGATAGACAGTGTGGATTGGAGTGGATAGGTAAATTAACTGATGGTCTCATTTACAGCTACTGTGACTGGGGAGCTGGAGATTAGAGGGTCCTCAGCTCAGCTGAGCTGGGATTCTAAAATCCCATGAATCTAAATCAATGTTAATTTTTGGGCTTTTTCCACTATTTGAAAACTGCCGGAAAGAGTTGCTGAGTTTGGGGAAGTAGCTTCAACGCTTGCCAACTTAATAATGTCCAAAATTTTGAATGGAATTCTATGGGAAATTAGGCTACTGAGCTTCTGTAACGAAAAAAAAAAAATCCAATAATAATAATAAGCTAATAACAATATGAACTTTTTCAAGCCAACATAATAATAATAATAATAATAATAATAATAATAATAATAGTAATAATAATACATGAATTAATAAACCAAGAATAAATAATGACAGTCCTTTTTCCACATTAAATGTAGCAACTGTCAACAGGTAAAACAAACAGCAATATTCTAGGTGAAAAAACTTACAATAACTTGGATGCACAAGCTCATGTCATGTTCAAATTTAATTATTGATTGAGTGAAACGGATTATCAGTTCTAAATATGAACAGTAAAATATTTTTCGATACTTTCGTGTAAACCAAGAATAAGGTCCTCAATCCAAGGATGATTGTATCAATAGAATTAAGGCTCAGAATGTCTGAACCCTTGTGTAAAGGAAGGTTCAGAACTGCCAACTGATTACCATTTAGTAATAAATTTGATTGGTAATCAAAAATGAACACAAAGTTTATTACATACATACATATAAACATAGTGTGTGTGTGTGTGTGTATATAATGTACTTTCCATGTGCTTCAGTGTCTTCAAAACTACAAAGAATCCCTGATAAAAAAATATGTAAAGGTAAAACACATTTCATACAAGTCACCTCTAAAACAAAACAATGCGTCAGTATGTCACCTGGGCAAGTGTGTAAACAGGTGACTTCAGTCCTTATCACTGTTCAGATTTCACCACTACCCACTAACACTCCACCTGTACTTTGACTCTTTGGGAAACAAAACAAAATTATTTTGACTTTTGTCTATAATAAAGGACCTTATTAGATGAGAATGACAGATTGCATGTTGCATGTAATATGCTTTGTCATAGAGCAGGGAAAACACATCGTTTGCCAACTGCACAGCTGCATAGACAAACAGAGGGGCTTGCACGTTCAAAGCCATTTCAAGTTTCATTTGTAGTATGTTTTGATAATTCTTTCACTGCAGTGAAATATAGACTGCAACAGCAATGGAGATAACATGCACTGAATTTCACAGTGCAAAAACATTTAACTAGAAATAGATACAAACAGAGCTAATGAATATGCCAGACTAAGCCACCCAACACATAAAATACCTAGCAAAAAAAAGATCATTAACATGAGCAAAATAAGGCTAAATATGCATGATAAAAAGCTGCTACATTTATTCACTGTTTTTTTATTCTGTAATGCATATAATATGACTGGATTTAAAAAAGCAAAAGTAGGTAATATACACAAATATCTACTAACTACAGCTAGCTATAACAAATGCTAACACAACTTGGAAGTAATGTTCCCTTAACTCCTAGTTGAAGAAAGTCCTGTATGGTAAATGTTTTATCATATTAAAGAAATTTGCTGTCTACAATTTTGATGAGAAGAAAACAAAAGCTCTTCCCATGGCTGATAATGTATGCCAAGGTACTTCATGAATACCACCTTGACTAAAGCTGGTACACTTTTCCACTGTGATTACTGCTGCCAAAATTGAAGAAGTGAATATGAGAAGAGGGGATTTTTTTTACACACATACAACAAACAGGGGAGAAAGTGTTAATTCAACTAGTATTTCCTACTGTACTTGCCCTAAAGGAAGTAAAACTCACAGCAAAAAGAGTCAGTGGGGACAAAGGCAGCAATTCAAGCTTTGGATACAACACTGAACCCTAGTGGACATGCTCTTGTTACATAGAAGTATAAAGACTGATGTCTGGACAAATTTGTTATAGTAGTTATTGTATAGATCTCTGATGGTGAAGCAGAAGCTCTTTTTTTGACAAAGCTCTCTGTCTACTATTCTCTATAGTAGTACAGTAGTATATAGTAACTATAGTAATGAGCTTCAGGTTGTTTAAGTAAGGTTTCATGCCTGAATGGCAGGCTGGCAGAAAGGATTCCCTTTTGTTTTGTTTGAAATAGGAGAATTTGTGTTTCAGAGTAGTATTCTGTCCTTATGACTGTTATTGTGTTCATTATTCTCTTAAGAGTGAATAGCACTTATGCCACTGTACAACCTACACTCCTCTATAAAATTTGCTTAAAAAACCTGATGCATCTGTTCTAAGAATATCATATCTATCATCATGGATGTATACAGAAATCTTTTTCACACTATGCTGTTAATGAGGCAACTGGTCTCTATACAAGGGAATCAATTTCAGGGTTGGAGGTTTGATTCCTGCCTCCGCCTTGTATGTGTGGAGTTTGCATGTTCTCCCTGTGTTTCGGGGGTTTCCTCCAGGTACTCCGGTTTCCTCCCCCTGCGATGGGTTGGCACTCCATCCAGGGTGTATCCTGCCTTGATGCCCGATGACGCCTGAGATAGGCACAGGCTCCCCGTGACCCGAGTAGTTCGGATAAGCGGTAGAAAATGAATGAATGAGACCCCCCTGGAGCAAGGGGGTTTAAGGGCTTCGATCAAGGGTGCAACAATGGCAGTTTGGCAGGGCTGTGGTTTAAACACAGATCTTCTGGTCAACAACCCAGAGCCTAACATTGGAATACATGAGATACATACCCTGTGTAATTATGGAACATGCTTTTTCAGCTGGGTGAGGCTAATCGTGGCCAGAGGTATAGTCTCATAGAATATGGGCAGATATGGCTCAGTGGTTGTTGTAGTTTAAAAGACAATATCCTCACCTATAGCATATTATTTCCTGAGATTAGACAGATGACAGTGTTCCACCAGCCCATCTACTTAAGAGTTTTCTATAAAGAATAAAAGACAAGGGAAGGACAGGCAAATCATATTTGCAATCATAGCTTCAAGTTTTGTATCTTAGAGAGAGATCTCAAGAGAGATAAAGAAGAAAACCCAACAACACCAGAATGCTTTTCAAATCAAATGACTTAGTAACAACTTCTGGTGCCCTTCTCTCATGAGAGAAATGAAGAAACACCTAGACAACCTATTACCTTCCCAACTCTGGCAGCTTTACAAAAATTTAAAAAATAGGATCAAAATGTACAAAGTTTTAAACTAAGTTAATATTTATATTATATGCCATAAAAATATTCAGTACATAGAAGATATTAGGAATTGACTGGATGGAAGTGAGATAAATGTATTTAATATTTATCCTTAATTAACAAGCCTGGGTGATGGCAAGGAAAAACTCCCTGAGATGAAATCCTGAGAGGAACCAGACTTAAAAGGCAACCCATCCTCATTTAAGTGACACAGAGAGTGTGAGCATAAATCATGTCCTTTCTACTGTTTATAGTGTAGTTGAACTGTGCAACCAAGAGCACCTGAGCAACATCTGCATAATTTCTAAAATCATTATAGACTGAACACTAATTTCGTACTGCTGTTCGAAATTCCCAACAGCCATTCCCACAAAGCAACGAGACTCCAACCAGAGGCAGTGTTTAGCCTAGCAGAGAGAGAGAGAGAGAGAGAGAGAGAGAGAGAGAGAGAGAGAGAGAGAGAGAGAGAGAGAGAGAGAGAGAGAGAGAGAGAGAGAGAGATATTAGGTATGCTTGTATTCATGTTATGGTTAAAGGCAACGTACAATATGTGCAGAAGGACTCTGGAAAGAGTAGCTATGACAGCATAACTAAAAGGGAGAGCCAGAGGGTAACACAGACGTGAGTGCTTTCTGGGACATAAAGCGTCCAACCACTCCATAATCAGCAAACCTGAGTAAACTTATGAGATTGGTAAGGCAACCGTATTTAAACATCCCAGTTCACCAAACACTCTATGCCCATGAACCTTCTAGATCTCCTCCTTTACCTAAGAAGAACCTATTAATAAAAAGCGTGACCAAGCCTAGATGTAAAAATGAGACTATATTTAAATAATATATTTGGAACTGTAATGATTTAACCAGCTGGGGATGTTCTGGAAGTTGGAGTTCACATGACCTCTCCACCTGTCCAGTGTCTTGTGGTATCCAGAGGTTAAGTTACTGTATGGTTGTTAATTTAAGATTAGCAGTTATGCCCAGTTTGTTCATGAAGCTGGTACAAAGTCAGGAGGTGAATTGAGTGCCTTGGTCACAGATATTCTCTGAAATCCAGAAATAGCTCAGAACTAGCTCAGTGGTGACTAGGGTAGGCTGGGAAGTGGAATTAAGTGGAGTGACTACTGAAAACTAGTCAACAATGGCCAAGAAATTGGTGTGAAGCTGACGATGAATATGGAGTTCCAGAATATCAGTGATAAAATCTACAGCAATGTGAGACCAGGGTTATTATGGTATGGGCAGAGGCAGTAGCATACTGGCTGGCAGGGCTCAAGAGACCTTAGTTTGGGGAATAACAGAACATGAGGAGACTGTAAATTTATGTAGGGCTACTAGTACCTGTCTCATAGCAGATGGTGGGTGCATTGTGTCTCTGGGTGGCCAGTTTCTATGGACTTGTGTGCCCTATTTAGAGCCTGTTCAGAGGTTGATATCAGGTATTAGGCATTTTAATGCATTTCAATTACAAGCATGTTTAAAAAAATGCATATAAATTGACATTCTTGAAAGGTGTGGTAAGAGAAACTTGCCTCCATTTCAAATTTCCCATCAAGGTCATCGGGTTAGGTTTATACTTTTCATTTCATGCATGATTTACAGTCCTAGTAGAGTTGCACTGCTGATTGTTTTATCTGCTGTAATCAGATTCCATTCAGTTAATCTTTGCCTGTTTCTGACCATATGAAGAGAAAAATATTATTAGCAATTGCTAGGTAATCACTCTTCTTCTTGTATTCTATCTTTATTGTAAAACTAGTAAACTATAGCTGAAGCTGAATTAATTTAATTCAATTCAATTCAATTTTATTTGTATATCTAGAGGCAATGGTGGCAAGGAACCTCCCTGAGATGATACAAGGAAGAAACATTGAGACATAAAATGGAACCCATCCTCATCTGGGTGACACTGAAGAGAGTTTATAAATAATTTCCTTTCTTAATTTCCACTTTTTAGACTAAAAATATATACAGTCATGTGCAATTGTGTAACCAGTGAAATTGTGTAACTGAATTAACCAGGTGATTTAGAGAATGTTGCAAGTCATAGTGAACAAGAATTTTAACCATATTTTTATATGATTTCTTTAATGGGTAAAATATATAACAGTTAAAATATTTAAATACAAAATAAAAGAACTTTGCATATTATGGAGATATGGGTCACTAATGCAAATCAGACCGTGAATGCACTTGATAATTTATGGGTGATTGCTATTTGTGAACATACACAAGTGAGCATGAAGAAAATTTGATAAAAGCATGTGCTGTTACAGCTCATTTTAAGTGTTATTTAATATTTTCTTTCAAAGAAAAATCACTATCTATATAACCAATGTCTCTAATTACGATGAAATTCTTAGGATGCTGATGCTCTGTCTGTGGAAAAAGAAACTTTTCACTTACTCTAAAGGGATCATTTTGAGCAGCTAGCTCCGTAAGCAACTTAAATCTAAAACCATAAAGTGTCAGTTAAATGATAGCAAAGGTCACCTGGGAGCGGAAATGTTATGAGCCTGTTTACAATGCCCACACATCTCAGGCATAATGTGTTTAACTCATACTGGTGCTTGGTTGAGCCCATATTTTACAATAAAATTACTGTTTCAAATTTTCTGATTTTCTGATTTATTTGGCAAAAATATTTATGCAAAATAAAAAGAGTGTGCTTTTAATGAATACTATACTTCCCAAATTGCAGAAATGTTGGAAATATTTTAAAATTTAAATAAAATGAAAACTAAAACACTTTCAAATCACTCCAGAAACTCATAAAATTGATGCCCAGATGTTTTCAAACGGTTTTGAAAAGAGATGCTACACCATGGTAAACATGCCCTGGTTCCAACTTTTTTGAGACCTGTACCAGGCAGCAAATTTGAAATGAGCTTATTTAGTGGATAAAATCTCTCTGTTTAAACATTTGCTATGTTATCTATGTTCTATTGTCAATAAAATATTGGCTCAAGTGATTTGTAAGTCTTTAAGTTTTCATTTTATTCAAATTTAAAAAACTTCACAACATTTCTGGAATTCGTGTTGTATTATAAGGGCAAAAAAATTAAAGACACAAGTTCATGTGCATTAATACTAATAATACTAGGATACAGTTTTAAATAAGGAAGTATACTCTAGGGAGGGCAAAGGTTGAAGTATTTGGATATTCCCAGCAGCATTAAAAAGAGAAGTGCCATAAAAACAAGATATGATAAGTCACAGAGTCATGGGAGGTGAAGGGGTGTGTTTCTATAAAAGGAAACCAAATAGAAACTAGGAAATAGCTTTATATTATCTAAGCATAATAACTGTTGTACTACCACTGGAGAAGAAGGTGATTGTAAGACTGTAGTGTGCCAGCAGTGCACCCCATTAAGCTTTCTGCACTGCTTGAACCACTGCTTGGTTTCATCATGAGACGGATTCTGGTGCTGCTCTCTCTGTGTCGCTTTGTGTGGGTAAGTTCAATTAATTATATTTCTAGTTCAAATTAATTTTATTTCTAATGGACATTGTCACAAAACGCTTTACGTAAATATATAAATACAGGATACAAAATGTATCCATAATTACCAATCCAGAGGAAGGACCCTTGAGAGGAACCAGATTCATTTCATGGTTTGCCCTGGATAGAGATAGAAATATATATATATATATTATTACAGACAAAAGAATTTAGATCATGTTTACATGACATGTACTAGAAAAATGAGGTTTTCATTTTGCAGTTTAAGAGGGAAAACAACTTTGAAAACTTCTCTTGAGAGCAATAACAGTTTTCTATTTACAAATTACACTGAACTATAGACCCTTTTATGGCATATACTGTAGAAAACAGCACCTTGGCTGTATACACAACTCTAAACTTGTAATTAATACATGGGCAATCAGAACACCCATTTCAAGCAATACCTTTTCCGTTTGATTTTACTTAATAGGCAATGCGACTGATCTAAAGCCAGGGGAAACAAATATATATAAAACAAAGAAATTGGAACCAGATTGTTCATGATTATTGTTTATTTCCCACATCAGTTTATGGCTCAGCATGTTAATTAATATGGTAAACAATATAATAATATATACAATATTCATGTCAGTTTAATAGTGGAAAAAGAGGAATGTTTGTAGAATTTACTAATAAGAATTTTATAGCGAGGGGGCACGGTGGCTTAGTGGTTAGCACGTTCGCCTCACACCTCCAGGGTTGGGGTTCGATTCCCGCCTCCGCCTTGTGTGTGTGGAGTTTGCATGTTCTCCCCGTGCCTCGGGGGTTTCCTCCGGGTGCTCCGGTTTCCTCCCCCGGTCCAAAGACATGCATGGTAGGTTGATTGGCATCTCTGGAAAATTGTCCCTAGTGTGTGATTGCGTGAGTGAATGAGTGTGTGTGTGTGTGCCCTGCGATGGGTTGGCACTCCGTCCAGGGTGTATCCTGCCTTGATGCCCGATGACGCCTGAGATAGGCACAGGCTCCCCGTGACCCGAGGTAGTTCGGATAAGCGGTAGAAGATGAATGAATGAATGAATGAATGAATTTTATAGCGATAACATTATTGTGTAGTTCCTGAGATGACAACCATTTAAAGTGATCCACAATGACAACACTAATATAGTACACTCTCCAGTTTAAAAGGAGCACCTGTAAACCTGCTTATTTATACAGTTATCCAATCAGCCAATTATGTAGCAGGAGTACAATGCATTAAATCATGAAGATACAGGTCAAGACCTTTAGCTGATGTTCATATCAAACATCAGAATGGGTAAAAAGTGATCTTTTTGTGACTTTAACTATAGTGTACATGCATAATTAATAATCACTACCATATGAAATTATTACATTTTTAATGTTAATAATTATTTATGATATCATTTATACGATTACATGCAATTGTCACATGCAAATGCATGTAATCATATTATATGCAAATGCATGTAATCAGACATATGATCATGCATGTAATCTTGACCTGTATCTTCATCATAAATAAATATTAACATATTTAGTGTTAATAATTATTTATGATATAATTTCTATGATTACATGCATTTGCATGTTTAAGGATGCAGAATATGGAAAACCTACTTATTTCTGCATATGTTGTATTGCTTTGTAAAGGTTTTAAGATCTTTACAATAAAAATAAAAAATAAAGAAAATATTTTATTTTCCAGTATAAATCAGGAGCATCAGTTTTCTCAGAGAAATGCATGATGTAAATAAGATGCATGGATATGCTATATACTTAATTATGATGTACACTTGGACTATATAATGCAGAACAGACTAATAAGGAAATAGCAATATAAAGTTAGATTACTGAAAACAATTGACACAATACAACGATTTCCTTCTAAAGTACAAAGTCTAGCAGTCATTAGGTTAATGTTAATGATAATGTAATCATCATTTCTCTTCTACCGCAATGCCCCACTACACTATTTCAGCATGAGGTGGATTTTATACACCCTCATGCAGAAATGCATAGATAAATTAATTATTATAAAATTAAATGCTTGTGGACTAATTCATCTTAATTTTTATTTAGCCATTCAAATCTACAGACCAAAACACACTTAACCTAAAGTGCCACTGAAGGATAATGTTAATGTTACAGCATACAAAGACATTTAGACAACGATATGCTTTAGTATTTGTTACAGTAGTCTGGAGATGGCTCTTTCCTTTCCTAAGTACCCTTTGCATAAAATGATGTCCTTTACGAGGCAACCTACGAGGGTTCTAAGGTGACAGAATCCAAACATCAAACATTCCAAACACTCCATGAACCCTGCAGATGTTCTTTATCTAAAAAAATGATTTATCTAAAAAGCTATTTATAAAAGCTAGACTAAACAAAGCTTGGACTTGAGCACTAAATACTGAGACTGTCTGAGTACCAAACACTAATTGAAAGGCTGTTCCATAACTGTGGGGCTCTGTAAGAAAAAGCTCTGCCCCCTACTGTAGCCTTCCTTTATTACTTGACAATGCAGCTTGGATAAGATAGGAGTGATGTGTTCAAATCTTCTGGTTTTAGTTAGGATGCTAGCTGCTGCATTCTGGACTCACTAGAGCTTGTTTATGCTCCTACTGGAACATCCAGATAGTAAAGCATTACAGTAATCCAACCTAGAGTTTAAAAAAAACATGTCATATATACTGACATCATATTTCTTATTTTTGCAATATTTCTGGGATGAAAGAAGGCTCCCCTATTGATACTATCTATGTGTATTTCAAATGAGAGACCAGAGTCAATACTACAATTTTACTGATGCACATGATCATCCAGGTCAGCCACAGTTACTCTGCACAAAGCACTTCTGACTTAAGTAGGAGTAGTTTACACATTCTTCAGTCTTATTAAGCTGGTCTCTCATCTGCCTTAGCTGAAACATATAGCTACATGTCATCAGCTTTACAGTGGAAGCTTATACCATGTTTGTGAATAAGGAGAAAAGCAGTGGGCCTACAACAGAACCTTGCAGAACACTCAATATAACCTTAGTATGCTTTGAGAAGTCACAAGTAAGATCTACAAACTGATAATTATTCATAAAAGACCTGAGCCAGGAAAGTAGAATTGTGAGGTGCTTGTAAAAGACTACCCCATGAGGGGGAAATACCAGCAAGGTGTATCTAAACTATAAGTCTGATATAGTAAATTGAAGCTGAAATAAAATGTTTTGTTAAAATTATTTTGAAATGACTGCTTATAGAAATATAGTAAACTCTAATTGGCTTAACATATGTCTGGTAACACAAAATGTTTGATTGACTTTGCCCAGTTGCATGTAAACAATTACCTCAGTAGTGCATTCTATTGACTGCTGTAAAGCCAGGCCATTTTTTATAGGTCCATTAAAATAGGACACTTTCAATTATTCCCAACTTCCCCCCTTTGTGTCCACCACAAATAATACACTACAGTTTTTGAAATAATGATTCAGGCTGCTCTGTTTGTTTGTGGTTACTTGTGATTAGTCTCTTGTCAGGCTTTTCCTCACAGCCAAACCAGACACATCTTCCTTATTTATTAATGTAAGCATGTAAATTACAGCAATTAGAGCTGTTTCAAAAAAAAACTTTTAGAGCTCCATACTGACACCTACTGGAGTTGGTGTAGTAGAGAGTCAAGTTTAAATTTGATCAATCAAAATGTGCCCCAACATTAAAAAAGTAACCAAAAACATAACTGGTCAAATCCAAAAATGTGTTTGCTGTTTAATGTGTGGTGTCTTGCACCCCTTCCTTTTGGTTATTTTATAGTGACAGTGTTCACATTGTCCATAGCCCAAAATTTCCACTGATAGCAACATTGAAAATGATGTTTGGCATTGCCAAGAGTGAGCAAAGGTGCCTCCGAAAGTTTTGGTGGTAACAAAAGTGTGCATGTTTAATTTTTGCAGTGAGTTGGGCAGCTATAGTTTTATGTTTTTTTGTTTTTTTTGTGGATGCAATTCAAGTTTGTTCCCCAACATCTCTTTCAGACAACTTCTTCTAGCCAAAAGTTAATCCTCTTGGACATAGTTTGTCCTTCGTGGTGGTATGCCGACATTACCATGGGTACCATGGCACGCGAAATACCACAAAGACTTGCTGTCTAAGTCACAGACGTGCCAGTGAGATACACACAAATAATGTGTGTGGATATGTTTTCAGTGGTGCCACTAAGGGGGGAAATTGTTAGGACGATTCTAAGGGCCCACGCACTTTTTGGGGACCCCAGAGATAATTTTATTTGGTAACAGTAACAGTACTAGTTATATGGGGCCCAGTCTCATTTTCTTTCATAGGGCCGAAAATTGCTAGTGGCACCCCTGCTCGTTGGAACTCTGATGACTAACAATATGTTGTGTGGACTGCAGTATTTTATGGCCCGCTCTGTTATTTATCTGCTTATTAAACCCTACACACTGCTCTTACTTAAGGCAAGAGAAATCAGTGAAAACTGATTAATAGACCACACATAAAACCTCCAACACTATATTGGCCATTGTTTCAGATTCATTGTCCCGCAACATGATGAAAACATATAACAGATTAACAAACACTAGTTTCTTTAGTCAATTATCTGCTAGTTAATATTTATTTATTTATTTGTTTGTTTGTTTGTTTGTTTGTTTGTTTTGTTTCATTATTTATTATTTATTTTATTCAGTTTCTTCTTGAAAATTCTAAAACACTGTTTAAAACAAAAGTCCTTTTTTAATACTTGTTAATTATTCAAACTATCCCACTTTCTTAATTTTAAGAATTATTTTTCTTTTTAACATGGTTTGCTTCAGAGCACCATCCTGCAAAATATCTACAACAGACAAAATAAGGTGTCATAGACCACGGTCTGATGTGTAAATAAGCATGCATCAACAATGCCAGTGGCTTTCTACAGCCATAGTCACTTGGAAGGCCCATATGTTTTTCCTGTGATTGGTGGATATGTTTATAATGGGCATAAATCAGTGGAACACTGGTGAGGAAGGGTGCAATTCAGAAGAAGGCCAATGAAAAATAATCCATGGAAAGGTATGCCATGAGAGAGAGGTCATACCTTAAATACTTTAGAGAAAAATTATGCAAGCTCTAGTCAGAATAGAAAATTTGTTAACTTCTTCATACTTTTGTGTGTTTTACTTAATAAAAGTACTTGTTATGACTTACTAATAATAATAATAAGAAAAATAATAATGATAATAATAATAATGCTAATAATTATTATCATTATTATTATTATCATTATTATTTTTATATTCTTCTTCTTCTTCTTCTTCTTCTTCTTCTTCTTCTTCTTCTTATTATTATTATTATTATTATTATTATTATTATTATTATGTTTACATTATTATTTAGTAAACAGTTCATTCATTTTATTCACAGGGAATCTCAACATCATTTCCGACAACAGTGGCAACAGCTACCACCCCACCATGTAAGTTTTGTATTTTTGTCTTTGATTTCTTATTCTTTTTTTTCTTCCTGTTAATTTTTGTATTATTATTATTATTATTATTATTATTATTATTATTATTATTATTATTATTATTATTATTATTACAAAAAGAAAAGAAGTGACCTTGCTGGTCCAGTACTTTTCGGGGGAATGGCAGTAAGGGGAAGTCGTGGCCTAATGGTTAGAGAGTTTGACTCCTAACCCTAAGGTTGTGGGTTCCGAACCCCCCAACTGATCCCCGGGCACCGCAGCATAAATGGCTGCCCACTGCTCCGGCTGCCCACTGCTCCGGGTGTGTGTTCACGGAGTGTGTGTGTGTGTGCACTTTGGATGGGTTAAATGGAGAGAACGAATTATGAGTATGGGTCACCATACTTAGCTGTATGTCACGTCACTTTTAAGCTGGTTTTATATGCTTCATTGTTATAAAATAGTGCTTCAAATTATGTTGCATTGTGATTGTCACCTCTGCCATTTGGAGGCTGTCCTTGACTTTGACATTGATGTCAGCTACAAACTGACTTGCATTATTTCCATAGACTGATCTCTTTACTGTATGTTGAGGCTTCAGTGGCAAAAAAATGCAGGCTTCAATGGCAAAACCTTGGGCACAAACAAAAAGCAGACATTAAAGTTGCTTAAATAATCAGAGTAACTCAGCACACCTGGGCAAGAAAGCCCTGTCAGTCACGCTCACATATTTTTGATCATTTTGGTCTCTTACAACCCAACTTTGGCAAATCATCTCAATGCAGCTCATTTTGTGGCCAAATGGCCAAATGGTTCCAGTGAAGGGAAAACTTAATTCCACATATGGATGCAGGGCTGGCCCAGGCTCTGTTGGTGTCCTAGGCGAGATTTTAGATTTCTGCCCAACCACCCTACCACCACTTAAAAATTCAGAAAATTCAGATTTTTCAAAAGTTTACTATAATATAACATAAATAATGATAATCACTAACATAAATTGTGATAATAAATAACAAACACATTTGACCAACAGTCACTGAAATTAAAACATTACATAAGATTTAAAGTAAATAAAGTCAAATAAAATAAGCAGTTAACTTTAAACAAGCAAAAATGTTCCGGAGTGTCAGTGTTGCTAGTTAAGATGTTCTACAAAGGCTATTTCAAAATACTACATAAAAATCATAGGCTAATACACAGGTGTTAACTTGTGCTCCTTACCTCTATATTGCTCTTTTTTCTGCTCTTTTCTTTTTTTCTGCCTTGTGCCCCTAATAATTGTTCTTTATTTGTTTATTTTTTTTACAAAGAATAGTTTAAGTGCACTTAAAAAATTAATACTTATGGTAACTGCACGCACCATCCATAATTAATGCATTATGAAGTAATGTCATAATGCAGAAAGTGTTTAATTAGTCCACATGACATGCTGTCAAATCTTATGATTTTTTAATGTCAGTTTTATTTTATTGTAACAATATTTTAATCAGCTCGATGATCGGTCAGTACTAAAATTATGTTAACTGCCAGAAATAATATTGCCTGAAGGAGCTCATGATGGTCATTAAAAATTTTTTGCCTATGCCACGGGCCGGCCCTGTATGAAAGTCAGATATTAATATAGAGTACTGTGAAAAAGCAATTATGCATGCATGTTACCATGCATTTTGTTAGGCAAGTAAATTATGGGATCTAATCTGAAGTCTTCTGAAGTCATTTTAAAGCAATCGATTAACAGAGATTTATTTCAGATTTATTTGACTATATCAGAATTCCATTTGCTCAAATATGAGACTATTTTGGGACTACACAAACACCGCCTCATTCAGTCAAGTGGCACAAATGAACTACCACAGATGAGTACAATTTGATACAAAAGACTCAACTGAACCCTAAACAGGAGCAAATTAACTGGAAAATGAGTTGGAGGCATCATGTACGAAAGTACATACATCCATGATTAAGAAAAGCCTTCATCACCATGGCTGATGTTAAAGGAATAAGCCCCTACTCCAAGACCAACAGACTTTGGTCAGACTAAAATTTGGAGGTGATCGCCAATCTTCTGAAGAAGCTTACTTTGGTCTGGCAAATCAAAATTGTAACTATTAATCAGCATGTATGGATGGATGTAATCTAATCTAATCTAATCTAATCTAATCTAATCTAATCTAATCTAAAGAGGCTTTTTGAAAAGCGTCATCCCAACTGTGAAGCAGTTTTTCTGGAGGAAAAGGACTGGTGCACTTCAAAAACTAGATAGCATCAGGAGGAAGGAGGATTATTTAAAAATACTGATGCAAAACTTGGTCTTCTTAAGCATACCTGCTACACATTCCACATTCTAACACAGTGTTTGTTATATTTTGACTCACTGAAAATCTGATATAGTAAACAAAAACTAAATTTAATCAGTATTTTATCAATATTTTAAATAGTGCTTTCTAATTAAAACTACCTAATTTACTTAACACAGAAAATATATGATAAATTTCAATATGGAGAGTTTGAATGTCTTTAGCCTAAGTATATGTTAGGCCTCAGTTGTATTTGTGGTGAGTCACACTTAAAAAAAACTTTGCTAAGACAATTATAGCTATACTTTTTCTAAAGGTTTTTTCTGTTTCTCTCTTAGTTCTTAGTAATGTTGAGAGTGTCTCTATAATAAATCGCACTGAAAGGACACTAACAATGCAGTGGAACAAGGTTGACAACAAGAATTACAATTACACACTAATCTACGATAGTCAGAACATCAGTATCAATGGATCAGTTGATGGTTCTGTAGTGACATACACGGTCAAAAATCTTACTGCTGGGACTAACTACAAATTTACCCTCTACACTAAAACTCAAGTAGCACAGAGCACTGGATACAACTTTACCTCTGTCACTAGTAAGTGTGATTTCTCATTTAAATGTACCTATTTTAATCTTTTACCATGCAAACATATTTTTTTTTAAAAATAAAAAAATAAATAAGCAACTAAGTTTTGTTAGACAGGTTGATATTTGTCTATTTAAAAATGTTCTTAAAATAGGATTCCTTGGATTAAACTTCATTCATTCATTCATCTTCTACCGCTTATCCGAACTACCTCGGGTCACGAGGAGCCTGTGCCTGCGTCATTGGGCATCAAGGCAGGATACACCCTGGACGGAGTGCCAAACCATCGCAGGGCACACACACACTCTCATTCACTCACGCAATCACACACTACGGACAATTTACCAGAGATGCCAATCTACCTACCATGCATGTCTTTGGACCGGGGGAGGAAACCGGAGTACCTGGAGGAAACCCCCGAGGCACGGGGAGAACATGCAAACTACACACACACACAAGGTGGAGGCAGGAATCGAACCCCAACCCTGGAGGTGTGAGGCGAACGTGCTAACCAATAAGCCACCGTGCCCCCCCGGATTAAACTTAAATATCCAATTAAGTTTTAGAAGTGGGGCACGGTGGCTTAGTGGTTAGCACGTTCTCCTCACACCTCGATTCCCGCCTCCGCCTTGTGTGTGTGGAATTTGCATGTTCTCCCCGTGCCTCGGGGGTTTCCTCCGGGTACACCGGTTTCCTCCCCCGGTCCAAAGACATGCATGGTAGGTTGATTGGCATCTCTGGTAAATTGTCCGTAGTGTGTGATTGCGTGAGTGAATGAGAGTGTGTGTGTGCCCTGCGATGGTTTGGCACTCCGTCCAGGGTGTATCCTGCCTTGATGCCCAATGACGCAGGCACAGGCTCCCCGTGACCCGAGGTAGTTCGGATAAGCGGTAGAAAATGAGTGAGTGAGTGAGAGTTTTAGCAGTATTTTTTCAAATTATAAGGATTGTAAAATATATTATGATGCAGTTCTGAACAGATCAATTATCAATAGTCTTTAAAGTTGACTAAACTTTCATTTACACTGTAGTGTGACATTTGTATTTGAATAAGCTACTTTAGATTCTGCACTTTGTAGAAGCATGGAAAAAGAATTATACATGTACAGTTGTTGATCAATTATGCTGCTTTACTTTGTGTTTTTTACTATTTGGATATCAGAGTGAGTGAACAATTAAATGTTCTTATTCTGAATTATATAACAATTCAGAATAAGAACATTTGATTGTTCACTGACACTTAATCACTCTGATATCCAAATGTTCTTATTCTGAATGATATAACTTTTTATTTGTTGCAGGTCCCAATAATGTTAATAAGATTTCTGTAAAGAATCGCAATAAGACTGAATTAATATTGGAATGGGATAAAGTAAACAACAACAGCAATTACAATTACACTTTGTGCTACAATAATCAGAACGTCAGCATCAATGGATTGGGAGAAGGTTCTGCAGTTACATACACAGTCCAAAATCTTAATGCTGGGACGAAATACACCTTTATTCTCTACACCGTATTTACAGATGTTCAGAGCACTGGGAAAAGTCTTACCACAGTCACTAGTAAGTGTGAACTATCTTCAGATAAACTTAAGTTTAAATAACCTTAAATAAAACTTTTGAGTTTTCATCTCCCTTGAAACAAGCTGTTAGTATAGAAACATAATAGAAACAACCTAAAGTACTATAGAAAGCCCCCTAGCAAGAAACAGGAATACTATAGCAACCACCTAGAATAGCATATGAACTCTTTTCTAAACTTAAGTTTAAATAACCCTGAACAAGTATTTTGCACTTCAATTTGGATTATTTTATGTTTTAATTCTTTTAGTATCTAAGAAAATTAAGGAAAAAATATTTTCTGATTCAGTATAAAATTCATGAATTAAATTAAAGATTGATTGATCTAGAAACCAATGAGAAATAGTTTTTAATATCTGAACATTTTATTTAATCATGTGTCCTGTCTGTAGGCTTCTCTAACTAATATATTCTGTTGAATATTTACTTTACCATAACTTTGATGTATCAGTTTGAGGTTTATCTATAGGCACTGGATAATAGAAATACTGAATTTTACAACTTTTTCTGGTTCATTTAGGTACTATATGACATTGGGATTTCAAAATAATTTTGTATATACACATATTTATATATGTAAATACATATATACAACTTTTTTTTCTTGAAGCTCCTAGTCAGGTTGCCAAGATTTCTGTAAAGAATCGCAGTGAGACTGAATTAATATTGGAATGGGATAAAGTAAACAACAGCAGCAATTACACTTACACACTGTGCTACAATAATCAGAACGTCAGCATCAATGGATCAGAAGGAGGTTCGGCAGTGACATACACAGTACCAGATCTTACTAATGGAACAGAATACACATTCATTCTCTACACTGTATATGAAGGTGTTCAGAGCACTGGGTACACTTTTAAAAGTGTCACTAGTAAGTATGAACTCTCATCACTTAAACTTAAATTTAAAATCCCTACATGCTGCTATCATGTTCATTTCATCCTGTGCCCTGTCTGTAGTCTTTTCTCATTAATATATTCTCTTAAAATATTTCACTTTTCATAATTAAGTATAAATGTCCAAGTGACAGTATTGGTCAAATTATAAGGATGGTAAAGTGCATTTTTATTCATTTTGTTCCTTGCTCCCCCTGTGTGCCAGTGGGAAGTAGAAATGACCATGTTTTCATAATGAAATTTGCCACTATTCTTTCCTTGAAGCTCCGCGTCAGGTTGCCAACATTTCTGTAAAAAATCGCTATGAGACTGAACTGAAACTGGAATGGAAAAAAGTAAACAACAACAGCAATTACACTTACACTTTGTGCTACAATGGTCAGAATGTCAGCATCAATGGATCGGGAGAAGGTTCTGCAGTTACATACACAGTCCAAAATCTTAATGCTGGGACGAATTACACCTTTATTCTCTACACTGTATTTAAAGACGTTCAGAGCACTGGGAAAACTCTTACCACAGTCACTAGTAAGTAGTAACTATCTTCAGATAAACTTAAGTTTAAATAACCTTAAATAAAACTTTTGAGTTTTCATCTCTCATTTCATTTCATCTTTTATGAATTGTCTATATTCTCTGAAATTCTCTCTGCAATATGAAAAATTTTGTTTTAACCAAAATGTGAAAATTTACATATCTTTTATTACTGCTGGGTCGAAATTGAATTTGACTTGTATTTAAAATTGTATTTACTGTGTTTGCTTCAATTTCAACTTCAGACAGATTTACAACAGTGGTAAAGTTAGTACTCAAAAAATGCATCATTCTGATTGGTTAATCAAGTTTTGGGAAGTGGCTGAAGGAATAGTTGTGTGTTACAGACATAAAGGTTATAAGAGAAACCATCATACCTGATCACTGTATAGCTATTTAGTATAAAGTGAACCCTGATGCAATCCATTATTAAGGATGTGATGTTTTAAAATTAAAATCCTTAATGCTACATAATAGGATATATTCAGTTCAATTCAATTTAATTTGTATAGTGCTTTAAACAATAGACATAGCCTGAGGCAATGGTGGCAAGGAAACTAGAGAGGAATCAAAAGGGAACCCATCCTCATCTGGGTGCCACTGGAGTGTGTGATTATAAATGTCCTTTCTGCTATTGCATATTGTCTATTAGGGTTTAATACTAATTCCTTCATGCTGTAACCATCAAATGTTAAATGACAGACACCTGAGCTGATAACCAACTACTGCATGAGAGGTTTAAAGCCAGCACCATAGATTCCAAGTAGTTCTATTCACAGCAGTCCCAGTGGTCTCATCTAGCCATCTATCTTGTAGTTCTGACGACTGGTCCCCCTCAAGAGATTACCTACAGTACTGTGATGGAGACAGCCATTTACTTGTTTGATTGTTTATGTGCATGGTCTCACAGAGGACACTGTCTCAGCCAGGGAGATCCTGTTTTTCATTCACAGTATGGAAAGTTTTCAGCAACATGATGAACATTAACGTCAGTCGCACATCAGGATACCACCCAATCTAACAGGCAGGTCTAGCGGCTAGACCAGAACACTGGTTGATACTTACGTTTCTGCTGTAGCTGCAAACAAAACCGCAAACCAAAAGTTTTTCCCATAGGCTAAGTAAACTCCGAACTCTAACACATTCCTCCATTGGTCTGACCCCTTTTCAGTGTGTACTTGGCTTCCAAACCCTGCTGTTTGGGAGAACCGGTGAATGTGCTAGTCTTGGACAAGTAGTTCTGTCACAGAACTGAGCTACAAGGGATGATCTGCTACCAGTACATGCAAGCTGACTGACAGCACCACCCCCACTCTAACTACCAACCTGGCCAACTGCTTCAGTTACCCACAAAGACCCTCCAACTCCAAATGCCCTTCAAAAAGCTTAGTCCCAGGTCCATAGGTCCCTTCAATATCCTAAGGCAGATGTGTGACCTACTGTCTAGAATCACCCACCTACTGGATTTTACCCTCATTTTATTTGTCAGTACTCAAGCCTGACCCATAGGACAACTAGTGTGGAACCACCGTCAAATCGCCACTTCTTTCACTGGACATTGTCAGTTGCCTATCTTGTGAAGGAAATCATAGATGGAAGTGCCATCTTCAAAATTTGGACTGGGAAGGGTACGGTTCAGAGGAGAGACTGTGGGTGGATTCTCGTGACATCCTAGATCCAACACTGACTTGGGAATGATGCAAAAACAATCCTGGCCCCATACCCAGAGGTGGCCCATGCAGTTACATCTGCAATTGCATCCTCCTCCTTGCCATCAGAATATGCCCTGAATATCAGCCTCTGTCAGTTTCATAAAATACCTTGCAATGTATACAAAACAGTGTATAAGGGGAAGTACTGCATTAGAAAAGAGTACTCATTACAAAATATCAGAAAATGAATGCATGGGGACTGTATATTATTAATTTTTTTCTTTTTGTTTTTAAATTGCACATATTCTCTTCATTTTTTGCAGCTCCCCTTAGTGTTGCCAACGTTTATGTAAACAGTTGCAATGAGACTTCATTAATATTAAAATGGGATAAAGTGGACAACAACAACATTTACAATTACACACTGAGCTACAATAGTAAGAATATCAGTCTCAGTGGATCAGAAGAAGGTTCTGTAGTGACATACACAGTCACTGATCTTACTGCTGGAACTGCATACATCTTTACTCTCTACACTGTATTTGATGGAGTGGAAAGCAGAGGTTACAACATTACAAGTCACACTAGTCAGTATGTCTTCTGTTTCTTTTAATATATTACAATCAGTGTGTGATATTTAGCACATTTCTATGTTTGTTGAACACTTAAGTATTATTCTGGTATCATGGAATATAAATTCATTTAGATGCTATTAATTATGTACACATATGTATGATTAACTTATAGGTATAAGATGAATCACATTATGCACAAATAAGCTAAGCATTCTGCCAAAAAATAATAAAAGAAAACAAAAAATATAACCAGCATTATGCCCAACGACTATTGTTCATGACTTTTTAATTTTGAGTCAATAACCCATTAATTTGGCCAGTATTATTATTATAAATTATTGCAATTTAGTTTCAAAATTTAATTCATTAATGTAATTTATTATTGTCAATTAAATAAATAAATTAAATTAAAATTAATGAATAAAAGAATTCATTCATTTTAAAGCTGTGTATTTACTGTGACTCTTTCCTACCCAGTTCCAAATAGAGTTACTGGATTACACTGTCAGTATTCATCAGGGGGATATGGTCTAACTCTTGCTTGGGACCCTCCAAATGGTGGGAGGACAGCTGTACAGGTCAACATGAGCAGCACAAGCTTTAGTCACACAGGGGAAAGACTAAAAATTGATGGACTGCTCCCCGCCCAGTGGTACACCTTTACTGTGTCTGCATTCTCTGGATCTATACAGAGTGTCCCAGTTTCAATTACCTGTCAGACTGACCCAAGAGGTAAGAGAGACTGAATAATGGGAGTGTTTTACACAAAAAGTCAGATGACAAATCAAAGGAAAAGTGATTAGGGGCCTTCATTTTAATCATTACAAGAACAGTTCTGGGAATATCTTTTGGAAGAATGATGTTCATCTCTTCAAAGCAGTTCCAGATTATTGTAAATATATCATCATATATCATGTTCTGATGATTTGTGGTGGCCCAGCATTAAATTGTGGCTTGCCCTTTAATTTGTCACCCAAACTATATATTTGTAACTTCTAATAGATAACTTTAATCGCTTTAATATTTTATAGGAGTCATAGCAGGTGTTCTAACATCCCTTCTGCTGGTCATTCTCATCCTCTGTATTGGTATCTTTATATGGCATCACAAGTCAAAAACATCCAGGTGGGTGCTGCTATTGGTTTTGAGAGAGAATGTTACCACACATGGTAAATGTGTGTTTATAATATTGCTCTGGGGGGAGTTGGGGAGAAGGGCTGGGTTAGATATGTGGGGTCTAGAGTGATTCTACCTGCATGTTTCTTCATTCTGGAGAAATACAGTTCTCGGAGGGTGGGTGGGTAGTAAATGTTCGTTTTAGATTCCTTTTATCCGATTTGGTTGAGCTAAACTAAATTGTGTGACAGATGAGTAGAACTGTGTTAGCTGCTCCTGTAGCAGGTTGAACTATCTCTGTTGGGCCTTTTTAACAATAGAGTCATTGTATCTCTCCCTCTTCAGGTAGAGCCAATGAATCTGAATTATTCCACTGTATCTCCAGTGTTTTGAGCATTTTCAACTCAAGGTTGATTTGACTGCACCAGTTGTTGAACCTTCCATCAGTTATGCAGATGTCAGCATCAGTAATGGTACCAGTGACCATGGGGGTATCTGGAGGTTGACAGAGGGCTCATTAGCAGTGCAGTCATTAATCTACAGGAAGGAGTACACTGGAGAGAAAACACATTCCTGAAAAGTGGTAGTGTTGATGGTAATGAATAGTTCCTCTTACTTTAATTGCTGCTGTCTATTTGCAGGGAAGTTGGTGATCCATTGACCAATAGGGTGGGCACAGTGATCTAGGTCAGTTTGGTTTGGAGAAGTTCAGAGATGGGTCTGTTGAGGTATTGCAGCATATTGAGCTTGTCTATAGACAATGACTGGAAAACGTTCTGCATGTGCAGATGAATTTTGAGCCATTCCTCTTGCAGAACAGTGGCTGGGACACTACATCACTCACCCTCACCAATGTGGTTCAATAATATTGAGATCTGGTGACTGTGCTGTCCACAGAAGCTGTTTAATCTAAAAAAGTTAATCAAACATCCTGATGTACCATCACCAGGGAACAATGTTGAAACCATTAGATGCATATGGTAAGCTTTTTTACGGCTTCACAACATGACTCTCCCAGATCTGGGAAAAAGAAGAACAGTGCACATTTCACATTATCCACAGCCCAATTTACAATGCTGTTAGCACCATTAAAACCAATGTTTGGCATTGGCATGACTGAACAAAGGTTTGGCTATAGTAGCCCGACCATGAATATTGACCTTGTGGTACTCCCGATGAAAAGTTTTGGTGAAAACAGGAGAGTCAAGGTGTGTATTTAAATCTGCAGTGAGTTGGGTAGATGTGGTTTTATGTTTTTTGGATTTTTTTAAGTAGTGCCTGTCAACATTTACTCCTGTTGGATGTGTTTCATCCTTTGTGGTGATATACTGGCATTACTCTGGATGATATGGTACTCAATACACCACAATGTCATGCTGTCATAGTCACAGTTGTGCCAGCATGACATGCTCCATCAATATATATGTATGCATGTATGTATGTATGTATGTATGGCTAGATAACTGCAACTTTTATTAAACACTGTCTAAATCAGAATTTGTTCATCATTTATACAATTGCTTTGTTCCACTATTTTTAGCAAATCCAAAATTTCCAGTAATAAGTACAAGTAAGTGGGATTCACTATATATACATTTTTAGTTAAAATAATTAAAAAACAAACACATTAAATTAATGTGGAAGGTCTATTTAATTTTTTTCTTCAGACCAATTCCTCTGAAGAACTTTCCAGGGCACTTTAGTGCCATGAGTTGTGATGAGAACCGTGGTTTCATTGAGGAATATGAGGTACTGTACAGAAACACAGCTTGTGTATATGTACTGTAGGTGTTCATTCTAATATGTCATTGATTAATGTGCTTCAAGAGCATGAGTTTTGATTAATAATGTCATCTTTTTCACATTATGTTTACAGGATTTAAGTACAGTGGGTACAGATCAGAGTTGTAAAATTGCTACACTTCCTGAAAACAAGGACAAGAATCGATTTAGCAATGTACAAGCCTGTGAGTGTTTAGCAAAAATAAACAGATGTGCAACATTATGTGAAAACCTGAGTTTGACTGCTATTCTATTAATTTTATGGTCTTTGTTTGACCAATTAAAGGTAGTTACTATGTTCATTTTCTATTTACTCCACAGATGATTCATCTCGTGTGAAGCTTGCTGAACCTCCTGGTTCTGATTCAGACTACATTAATGCTAACTACATTCATGTAATTCTTTCATTTACATTTAGTGTATGCCATATCTTGTAATATAGCCAGGCAATAAAAGATGATGTGCTGTTTTAGGGTTATGGCAAGAAAAAGAAGCAGTACATTGCTGCTCAGGGTCCCCTCCCCTTCACTGTCAATGACTTTTGGAGAATGGTGTGGGAGCAGAAGTCCTCAGCCATTGTTATGTTAACCAACTGTACTGAAGGTGGAAAGGTAAGCTTTTGAGAATGTTTAACAAAAGTGCAAACTAAAATACAATTTTAACCCTTTTCCAGGTAATGAATAAAGACCATGACTATGCAGCACTCGCTCTGAAGGCTTCCTACTTCACAGTTTCAAAGCTGAAAGGTCTCTGTAGGGAAGCTATTTGGAACTTGCAATACCCAGCTTGCTCTATCATTACACAATCTCTTACACATATGCAAACTAGACGAGTATCTCAACTTGACAAATAGCAGGTTCTTTCATTAATTCATCTTCTGTAACTGCTTTATCCTGGTCAGGGTTTTAGTGGTTTTGGAACCTATTTAGGAACACTGGGAACAAGGGAGAATGAACACCAGCAGAAATTGCAGTCCACCAAAGGCCACCATTCACACACACAAATTTACACCTAAAAGCAAGTTATTGGACAGGGGTAGGAAAACAGAAAAGCTGGAGAAAAATGACATGACCAAGGGGAAAATTCTGCACAGACAATAACCCAAGGTCAAGATCTTCAGGAGTGGTGAGATTGCAGTACAACCCTCTGCACTACTACACCATTCTCCAGCTTCATTAGTTATAAATATAGAAATTCAAACAATTATAAATGCCATAGGCTGTTACTTTATTTAGTAATAAAGCAGATCAAAAACATTATTTGCCACAGTAAAACCTTCAGATGGTTTGTTCCTTTTAGTTTAGTTAAGTTTAATTTCCTACTGTAACTTACATTTCTAAAATATTCCCTTTTTCTTTCTCTGCAGACTAAATGTGAGCATTACTGGCCAATGGACAACATGCCCTGCCTCTATGGAAACCTGTTGGTCACTATCCAGTCAGAGCAGAAAGAGAGTTGCTGGACTCAACGAGAATTTATCATCAGAAATGTGAGCCTGGTGATCAAGCTAACAACATAGCATAACCTTTGATGCTATACAGTAGGATTGCAATAAAAATGTTAACTTTCATGTCTTGATATTTACATCGTGTGTTAAACTATTTAGCACGGATATAGTATCCGTGTGCAAGGATATATCGTTGTGCAAGGATATAGCAAGGTCATGACCTGGGGATGAATCACCTGGGATGAACAGCAGTTCAGTTTTGCTAGGATTGAGATCTAACTGATGAGCAGTCATCCATGATGAAATTTCTGCCAGACATGCTGAGATCCGATCAGAAGCTGTGGTATCTGAGGGTGGGAAAGAGAAGATAAGTTGTGTATCATCAGCATAGCAGTGGTAAAAGAACCCATGTGAGGAAATAACTTCACCAAGAGAGTGGGTATACAGGGAGAAAAGAAGAGGACCAAGTACTGAGCCCTGTGGGACACCAGTGGAGAGTCTGCGTGGAGCAGATGTCACTCCCCTCCATGTTACCTGATATGAGCGTCCTTCCAGGTAGGAAGCAAACCATTCCCAAGCTGATCCGCAAATCCCAAGACTCCTGAGGGTGGATAAGAGAGTCTTGTGGTTGACCATATCAAACGCTGCTGAAAGGTCAAGAAGGATAAGGACGGATGACAGTTTGGCTGATCTAGCAGCATGTAGTTTCTCAGAGACATCCAAAAGGGCTGTCTCTGTTGAATGAGCTGCTTTAAAGCCAGACTGGTTGGGATCTTGGAGGTTGTTCTGTGAGAGATAGACAGACAGTTGATTATAGACAATGTGTTCAAGAATTTTTGAAAGAAACGAGAGGAGTGATGCCGGTCTGTAGTTACTGATGTCTGATGGATCCAGAGCAGGTTTCTTTAGGATGGGAATAACCCTTGCAATCTTGAAAGGTGTTGGTACCTGACCAGATCTATGGATCTATTGATGATAGTGGTAATGAAGGGCAGAAGGTCTTGCGAGATGGTCTGGAGCATAGTGGAAGGGAGTGGATCCAATGGGCAGGTAGTAGTATTGCAGGACTGGATGAGTTGTACCTTACCAACCTGGACAATGAGACACATGTACAAAAATCTTGAAAATTTGAGCCTGCTGGGCCTGAACACTTTCACCTGCAACTGGACTGTTAATGTCCTGACTCAGAGACCTGTCAGTCCAAATTGGGAACAGCATTTTACCACCAAGCAATACCACCACACTGAGCATAGGGGACACTCAGGGCTGTGTGCTCAGTCCACTGCTATTCACTCTTTTGATTCATGACTTTAGCAGTGCACAGCTTGAACCACATAATTATGTTCGCAGTTGACACAACCATGAGGGGGACTCATCAGCAACAACAATGTGTCAGCATACAGAGAGGAGGTGCAAAAGCCAAAGGCCTTATTTTTATAGCCAATAACTTCTCTCCTTGGTGTTCACCTGTTTGAGAACCTCACCTGTTCCCTCAACACCATTTACCAGAAATGGCAAGCATCAGCTCTATTTTCTGTGGATCCTGAGGAAAGCACAACTACCACCCCATCCTGACCATGTTCTACAGGACTATTGAAAGTATCCTGTGCAGCTGCATCACTGCTTGGTTTATGAATTGCATGACCGTCAACAGATAGTGAAGATAGCTGAGAAGATTATCAGAGTCACTCTTCCCTCCATCAAAGACACTTACACCACAAGCTGCACCTGCATATCCAAAAGCATTGTGGATGACCCCCATGCAATCTACACACTCTTAACCCTCCTGCTGTCTGGAAAATGGTACCAAAGCATTCAGGCCCACATAACCAGGCTGTGTAAGTCATTAGACTCATTAATTCCCAGAGACTAGACTGACGCCAACATACACACATGCACTTTTTACTCAACTATAGAACTATCTACTGGTCGGCACAGCTCTGTGAATACTATTGTATTGTAGTGTATATATCTTTACAGAACTGTATTCTGTCTTGCACTGTTTTCACATGTTTGCACACATGCATTTTATATAGAATTATGTTAATAAATATGTGACCTAGTTCTTAGTTCTATGTTGTTTTATGTAGCTCATCATTCTGTGTAGCACCATGGTCCTGAAGGAGCTTTTTTATTTCACAGTTTCATTGCACACCTATATATGGTTTACATTTCTTTGCCGATTCCAAAATGGCTTTCCAATTCTGCTGATAATTGGTTTACATCTTGTGGCATGGCCTTTTCTTTGAATGGCAATTCAAATGCACAATTCTTGGTTCAAATGCACGGTTCAGCTTACAAATGGCTTTCATTTTGCCATAAACAGTTCTCTGGTCTTCATGTTGCTTTATCATTTTTAGCAATAAATGCAGTCTTCTCAGGCAAAGCCCAGAGCTCAATTCAACAGTAGACATTCTGAGTTATGAATTGTTTAAACAATCAGTCTAACAGTACACACCACCAGCAAAGACCACCTGTCAGTCACAAGTTCATTTTTGATCCCTTAAATAATGGGTGGGTTCAAGCAAAAGGTGCCATGTACTAATATGTTTAACATATCTAGATGTTAATATATTCTCTCTCTGTATGTGTGTAGGAATCTACCTCAGAGGAGCAAGCAGTAACACACTTTCATTTCACAGCATGGCCCGATCATGGAGTTCCTAATAGAACAGAAGAGCTGATTCAGTTCCGTTGGATAGTTAGAAAGCACATTGAGACCTTCCCTTTTAGTGGACCTACAGTGGTACACTGCAGGTTAGCAAATCACAATAATCTATTTATTTATCTGTATAATCCTAATATGTATGCTGCATATTTGTAATTACAAATAACATCTAAAGGTTTACACCTTTTTTGTGCATCACTCTGCAGTGCTGGAGTGGGTAGGACAGGTACTCTAATCGCCCTTGACTTATTACTGCAGCAGATGGAAAAAGAGGAACTTGTTAACATTGCTGATTGTGTACGTGGCATGAGGGTTAGCCGGCCTCTCATGGTACAGACTCAGGTAGGTTCATTATAAGAACAGCACATTAAAGGGATATTATCAATATTCACCGGGGTCTGAAAAAATATAAATATGTACAGAAAGCTTAACTCCTGAAGCAATTCATATCTACCAGATGAACTGAAATAAGTGTGTTATTTATGTGTGAATAGCGTATGAGCAGAGAAACACAAACCTTAAAGGGGCATTACTGAGATGTCACATCAGAACCCAATGTTTCACTTGCCACACTATGGTTTACACCAGATCAAAAACCACAGTGAGATTAATTGTAACACATCATTTGTCACTGGAAACAATATTCCAGAGAGAGAAAAGAGATTTTTCTTTTTTCACATTTATTATGCACATAAGTAATGTATTGTATTTGTAAAGTCAATAGTGTGAACTGGATAAATCATTACATCATAGGATAATAATGTTAATGCTTTTAAGAGAAGGCAAGACTCTTGGGAGAACACAATGTGATTATTGCAAGTTTGTGACAGGTTTCTGTGGGCCTACTGAAATACCATCCAAATAGTGCGGCCATGTGTAGCAGTGCTGCTACATATACTGTATGTTCAGTGTATATGGACATCTGCCCTGGTCTAGCAGTCCCTGCCAAAAGGTTAAATTTTCAGTATAGACAATGTAATATTTTATAATGTGGCTTGCATTAAATTCACAGAGTAGTTATTACTTGAGACCACGCAATCCCTGAGTCCTAGGGGTTACTAAGTTCATCTGCATTTTTGGAGCAGGTCTGTTCTGCTTTCCCAGGGGAATACATAATAACCAATGTGTCATTGCAGCATTGGCACACAAGGTCTACCCGTGCAATGCCAATCAGGTGTATCTGCACAGCTACTGTGCCTGCCTTGGAGATGGATTGTTCGCAATGAGACTTGTGCCTGAACACTCTTGAGTAGTTTTTGTACCAATGAAAGTGTGCCATTCAATCAAATGGCCTAGAATGTTGTAGGAAACTGTTAGGAAAAAAACTCAGCGCTAGGCCTTATAAATGTGGTCCCTCCTCCCATTGGGGTTTAATATGCCTTGCATATCTCTGTGATACCATATTGCTTACCTGCCAGTAAGGACAGCATTCATGGAGATGAACTCTTTCTAATGGAATAGTGCATCCAGGTGGACCTATTTTATCAGATAAGTCTCATTATTCCATTATTATTATTATTATTATTATTATTATTATTATTATTATTAGAGAACCACCTTGTGTCCTGGCCCAAGTGTCTCAGTGACAGGAGTGCAGTGTCAATCTCCATTATCATGCAAACAATGCACAAACAAACGAATTGAGACTGTATAAAAAATGTTAAAAATACTAGTCTTAGGCACAGAGAGAAAGTTATTAACTGCTTCAGTTTCTGTTGCTGGAATAAAGCTGATATATTCCTAAATTAAAACAAAGATATGTAGACCCATGTTTCCTGAAGCAGAATTATGTCTTTTTCTCTCCCACAGTCTCAGTATGTGTTCCTGCACCAGTGCATCATGGAATCTTTGCAGCCCAAAGAGGAGTCCATTCCTGAGCCCATATATGAAAATTCTGAAATGATCATCTCTAATGCACTGGCTCTACAAGAGTATAAGGCATCCAACAAAAGGGTCTGAAAACTGTTGATTGTTATGCTAAATAATAAACTGTATTTTCATTGGAAAATAATTTATGTTAATGTAGAATTAACCCATTTAACATGTTTAGCAGCCTTTGTCAAGCTAATCCATGAACTTGAACTTGCTAGTTCCTGATTTGTGTTTAATTTGATCTGCCTATGTGCCTATGAAGCAAGCAAATCTTCAAAATACAGATTATCATCAAATAAACTACATACCTGTGATCAAAAAGCAGACACAATGCAGCATTATGCAATGTTTTATTATACAAATTCAGCAAATAAGAGAAATCACATGATATTTGGACTTTTTTATGAATTCAGTAATAATAAATGTAGCTGTAATCTTTTCCTGAATAAATGCGTTCCAATTATTATTATTATTATTATTATTATTATTATTATTATTATTATTATTATTATTATTAAGCTTAATTGATGAGGCTAAGATAACAACAATAGCAAATAGTCACATCATTTACCAATGTCTTCTAATGTATATTTATTGTAATTTGTAATTAGGATTGTTGTCATCTTGGTTCATTTTGATAGATTTAAAGTGAAAAGAGTTTTGTGGAATTTTTGAGACTTTTAATGGAAGAGAAAAGTAGAAACTTTATAATAATGTAGAATTATATGACCGGAGTAGTAGATTCTCTGGATTTTGTGAAGACATTTTCAAGTCAGTTATGTTACATGTTAATAAACTGATTTAATCTAAGCTGCAATCGTTTTAAAAGCTTTATCAAGTAAATAAACATCTAAATACATTGTGCAATGTGTAAAAAAATAGTCAAAAAAATGACATGTGAAGTGTTGTTGTTGTACATACAATATTTAGAGAACAAATGAAAAGATTAATCATCTTCAAATCTGCTTTACAGAAATGTAAGCATACATGGGACAGCTTACTGCACAATAATATTAAAAAAATGCTTACTCCTATAACGGTTTAAGAAAAGGTACGTTGTGCACAGAGGGCAGCCCGGGACTCCAGCAAGAGTAGCTATGACAGCATAAGTCAAAGGAAGAGCCACAAGGCTCAACATTGAGAAAACATAAGAGCACCCTGGAGCATAAAGAAGCTACCCTAAGTAAATGCATGAAAGTGATGGGGTGACAGCATTAAAACATCCCAGTTAATCAAAATACTCTTTACCCATTATCTTTCCAGATCTATACCTTTACCGTAGAAAAAACTAATAGCAAAAGGTTTGTCTAAATAAATGACTTTCAGACTAGACTTATATACAGAGTTAAACAATACCAACAAAGAATCTGCATCTTTTAATAGAAGGTTTAGATGTGACAGATCGAATACCAGAAGCTTTGGACTAACTGGGGATACTTTATGCACCTACATGTATATACAGAAAGTAACACAATAATCACATATAAATAAATCCACATGTAGGAGTAACTGAAAGGCTGCCCAGATAGCATTTCCAATGCTGATCCTAGAACTATTCTAAGAACTTCCATTTATATCTACAAACTGATAATAAGGAAGTGAAGCATAAAATGTAAACGTCTATAGTCAACAATTATTGTAAATGAATTATATTTAATTAGTGTAAATTGTGTAATGAGTTAAGACTAGTAATTTTCTGTATAGAAGAAAACCATTCTGTTACCAAAATAAAATAACATTAGTACAGAGTACAGTGTTACTAAAAACTACTGTCAAAGATCAGCCAGCATTTTTCCCCCAATAAAAACATTAGCTATATGAATCTGAATCAACTGACAAGTGTTTTGAACTCACTAATATTAACTAATCTCATGAAAGCCACCGTCCCCAATTTGTCATTAGTAATTTTGTCTCCTCTTGATATCCGCATTTGTAACACTGAAAGATGCAGTCGTCTCACATTCTGTTAAAGTAAATGGAGGATGTTTTTGAGTTTATTAATGTGAAGTAAATCAATTCATTCCCATTCATTGCACATTGTACAGATGTATTTTTATTCTTACTTTTTGTATTTATCCTTATTCTCCAGATACATAGATCTATGTTTATTGTTTATTTTCTCTCTTTATTCATCCTTTTTATTACATCTACATTTTAATTTCTATTGTATTTTCTTTTCAACAGGAACAGTCTTAAAACCCATTTCACTAAATGTCATAGTGTTTATGTATGTGATAAATAAAATTTTAATTTGAATATTTCAATCAAAAAGATTTTTCCCCTTAAACTTTTGAATGCTTTGTATTTTTTATTTAACTGCATTATTTTCAATAGTTAAAACAACCAAGTAGAAACTAGAGTATATGAACATGCGGGAGTTTATGGTAACCACAGGCAGATACAACTGCTTCTCATTTGTTTAAGCTAAAATGTATACACAGGAACAAGACACATGATTTGTTAAAGGACTAATGTTTGCAGGAGTACATATCCCTCCTCAGGGTGGCATTCAACAGTGGGGCTGTTCAGTGGGATTCAGACTGTAGTTCTAATATGCAAAGTCTTTCAATATTAAGAAATGTTCTTGTGTGAATTGTGAACAATTTGTTTGTGACTCTTCTCAATATCCTCGGTGTTTTTCCTTTCTTGCTCCTCTTTATTCCTAGAATTCCCAAAACACATCTCTATCATGTCTTCTATTGCCTCTTCTGGGTCAACAAAGTTCTCCTCTTCTTCTTGCCTCATCTCTGTATATGGGTGTAAATGCTCCAGCTTGTTGGGTAGCGGTACTGAAAACTTTTTAGAGATGTTGTGGAGAACACAGCAAGCATTGACAATGCGAGCTACAGGCTTGAGGTTATCAACCTGTACAGCTCCAAGATTATGCAAACACCGGAAACGGGTTTTCAAACAGCCTAAGACATGCTGAGAGGATTTCCAAACCTGTGAATGAGAAGAGTTGAAACGTCTGGCTGAATCGGCCTTGATCCGGGAGCCTTTCACAGGGCTCAGCACAAATTTAGCTTTGGACAGACCTTTCCCACCTGCAGATATAAGGATGAGGGATAGGTCAGAAATGATATTAGATTTTGATATTAGAGAGCTGAAGCAATACATGTTTTTGTTTGTTTGTTTAAATAGCTTACTGAGTTAGTTGGCAGTCATTCAATAAATTTTTACCACCTCTTAACATTCATACACAAATATTGAACAAAACACATGATGTACAGTTGACTGAGTAGTAAAGAATAGGGTCAGTTAAATTTATGGGCCCCTTTGACAGACAATTTTTTTTTATTAGATATCAGTCGCGGCTTTGTGGTGGCCACTCACCACACTTTCAGTTTATTGTCTTTAAACCATTTATTACAACTATGAAGGTATGCTTGATATATAAAGAAGAAATCAAGGGAGTTTTTCCTTGCCTCTGCTGCCTGAACCACCTCAGACTCGCTCATTGGGCATAAATACAAACAGTTATACAGACTTCAAATTAGTTTGAGTTTTGTTTGCAGATTCCTTTATGCAAGTACAGACAGATATGCAGAAGCTAAGTGTTATTCTTATGAAACCAATCAATTTTAAACACTTGCATGAAAAGGAGTACTAACATTCTTTTTCTAATATCGTGTCTTGTAGAGTTTTTCAACATGGAAATTAGTTTGGTTGCACTGTTCAGTAACTTAATTTGCATTTAAGAGAAGTACCAAACATAATTTCAGTATAATTGTAAAGATATATCACTATAATATAGTAAAGATAAAGACACACATATACACACTGAACAGCCATAACTTTTTGTACCTCAAACCATATCTTCATCCTGATGATAGAAGCCGCCACATAACTGCCATGACCCAAGATTTACGAGCAGAACACTGCCTATTCTGACTTGCATTCTTTCCATAGTACATCCTTGTGGCATCTCTTCCCCAGGTAAATGACACGCTTACTCAGCTGTCCACATAATATACATAAAAATGTGATTCATCAAACCAGGCCACCTCCTTCCATTGCTCTGTGCTCATGCAGATCTGCACTCTGGCCAGTCTGCAACTATGCAGCCCTATGTATAGCAAGCTGCAATGTCCCGTGTGTTCCTACAGTCTATGCCTCATTCTTGTGCTCTTTCTTTTATAGCCACCATTTTTCAGCAATTTGTGTTACAGTAGCCCTTCAATAGAATCAAGCTTTTGCTGCCCACATGCATCAGCACAGCTTTGGGCACCCGTGAGCCTTCCACCAATTCACTGGAAGAATTTCCATGGACCACCATACCAGGAACACCCCAGACGGTCTGGCAGTGTATAGCAATTTGGACCATGTCAAAGTCTGTATGTTACTCTAAGATAATGTCTATTGTTAAAAGTACTATACAAATAAAATTTAATTTAAAGTCTCTTAAATCCTTATGCTTGCCCATTTTTCCTGCTTCCAAACCATCAACTTTAAGAATTTGCTGTCATTATAACGTAACAATGTTATTCACTTCACCTGCATTTTTTTCATCAGTTTTTTTATTTTATAGCTGATCAGTTCGCGTGCGCATGTGTGTGTTTCCCATAGACACAAACACCAGAAACTCCCAAACTCACAGTGGTCTTTTTTATCAGATCAGTCAATGCCGCTGTTGTAAATATATGTATATCCAATATATATTGTATTTTTGGTTGATCAACTCACCCAGGACCCAGGTATGTCCATGCTGAAGTCTGGTAAACTCTTGACAAATATTTGAGCTTTCCCAAACAGCCTGTTCCTGAGTCCCCCCAGGACAACACTGTTCCACACTCAGTAGATTTCCATCTACATCACTTATGATCTGCACCATTACTGAGTAGTAACCCCTGGTGTTAAGGAAAACACTCTCTTCAGCTGGAGAAGGGGTCACATGGACATGTAACCAGTTTAAAACTCCCACTACATTTGGAATACCACTTATGTATTTAAACCCCTGTGCAACACCCATGCGATCATCATAAGTGCCAGGGAAAGTAATGAAGTCTGGGCACATATCCTCCAAGACCTTAGACACGATGCTGACGGCGTCGCTTGCTCTTTCGTGCTCCAGTCCCAACGCGTCTGTAATTTTCCTTGGCAGAAACCCATGCGTGTAGAAATAGAGAGCCGCAAGTGTCTGTGATTCAATGGAAGTGGCGTCTCTACAGGGTCTAAACACGTCCTTTTTCATGCGTGCTTTTACGCAGTCCACAATAAATGTTACACACTGGCGAGTCATATGAAAACACTGTGCCAAAAAGTAGTCATCAAAAATGTCCAGGCGACTTATTGGCTGGTTGCTGAGATGTTCTGTGGTGCGGGGGTCTGTGCTGATGCTGGTGCTGTTACTGATGCTTGTGCTGATGCTGGTGCTGATGCTGGTGCTGATGCTGGTGCTGTTACTGTCGCTGTTCAGAATGTTAGGAATCGGTTCACTAGCTCTGTATGAATCTTCCTGAACAGCGAGCCACACTGCACATGCATAAGACATGCTGACAGATAGGTAAAGGACACTTCTATCTAAAGTGATCCGAACACCATGAAGTCAGTTCTGTAATACACTACGACTGTTGGTAAAGAACCTAATGATTCGAGTTAAAACAAACGTGTACAGAGGCAGCGTTGGATAAACAACAATGGGGAAAATTTGAACTATTTACTTCCGGTGGAGTCGGATGGGATTTTGTCAAAATAAAAGTTGTATGAACGCAAAAATAGACCAAATTTGTGGGAAAATAGTGTAGTGGAAAGGATCTATCATGCCATATTGTAAGCCTCTATTTCTTTAACAAAGGATTTTGTGACGATAAAAGGTCCAAATAATAAACTACTAAACACAACAAAAAAAGGACGACCTGGATACAAAAATTCTATTTATTCCTGAGGATATAAAATCATTAAATTAATATTCATACAACAAGAATGTAAAAATGAACCTATCTTACATTTGCTACATATTCTTATGAGAGCTGAAAAACCATCAGGCAATATTTAATATTAAAGCCTATGAGAGGAAGACCTCACATTACCTAAAGATGTTGTTGCTTGGCATTACAATAAATAAATTCTAGTCAAGTAAAGTGAAGACAGAGACATGCACATAATGCATGCAACAGAGGACACAAAATGTGGCAAATGTGGTTACAAACATGAACAGAGAAAGTGACCTGACTATAGACAGGTGTGTAAATCTGTCAATAGTTTATTTATTTATTTATTAATTTAACTTGTCACTAGCATGTTCCTGGGCACAGTGAAAGTTTAGATAACAAACAAACAAACAAACAAACAAACAAACAGGTTGGCACGGTGGCTTAGTGGTTAGCACGTTCGCCTCACACCTCCAGGGTTTGGGGTTCGAGTCCTGCCTCCGCCTTGTGTGTGTGGAGTTTGCATGTTCTCCACGTGCCTCGGGGGTTTCCTCCGGGTACTCCGGTTTCCTCCCCCGGTCCAAAGACATGCATGGTAGGTTGATTGGCATTTCTGGAAAATTGTCCGTAGTGTGTGATTGCGTGAGTGAATGAGAGTGTGTGTGCCCTGCGATGGGTTGGCACACCGTCCAGGGTGTGCCAACACATCCTGCCTTGATGCCCGATGACGCCTGAGATAGGCACAGGTTCCCCGTGACCCGAGGTAGTTCGGATAAGCGGTAGAAAATAAATAAATAGAACAGAGATTTCACAACAGAGATGTAAAATGATTAATAGAAACTCAAGATAAATGACTAAGAAGTCACATTTAATGTGAACAATGGAGCAAAATGCAAAGTTATTTTAAGATTCTTTTAAGATTTTAACTTCACATAAAGGAAACAGACTAAATCCTTCTGAAAGTTGCTTTCCTACTCTGACCAGCAGATGTCGCTACTGGAACAGAAATTTTTGAAGTGAATCCAAGGAACAAAAAAGGTCCAGATCATAAAACGAGATGTACCTGCAATACTAGGAAGAAAAACAGGTCATAAGGAATGATAAAAAGGAGTACATGAAGTGACAGTGTATGATAAGCATACTGAAGGTTTATGAAGATCTTTTCAGTTGTCAAGGATGAATGCAAGGACATACTTGAATGTCACATTCAAGTCCCATCAGTTGACATGCCACAGAAAGTTCCAGTTGCCCTGAAAGACAATTGAGGAATTATAAAGAATGGAAAAGAAGGATGTAACTGCCACAAACAGCGCCAACAGATTAGGATAGTAGCATGGTGACTGTAATTTAGCAAAATAATACAACTTTCGCAATTTATATGTCTCAACCCACGGATGACAACCAAGGGGACTGACAGGTTAATACTGGTAGATTAAAGCTCTAAGATGTCCACATTTCACACATCCATAGGAAGATACAGATTTCTGCACTTACCTTTTGTAATATCATACATCAATGGTCTTTCAAAAAGGCATAACACAGATGAATGAAGAACTGGATGGTGTTATTAACATTGTAGTGTGGGGAGAAACCACTCAGGAACATTATCGCAGACTATAAATCCCTCACAAATAACAACAGAGTACAAACTAAAACTGAAAAAAAAATCACCAAATAACTAATTTACAGATCAAGTACATTGGTTATGTACTCTCAGCCAATGGACTGATGATGAGAAAGTGAGAGTTGTAATCTGGTTACCATCACCAAAAACAAACTACAGAGTTCTACAGAGTTTTCTGAGAATGCTACAGTGTTTGCTAAATTCTTTCCCAATTTGACAGAAGAAGGTCTGAAAAAAAGCTGCTTGAAAATGACACTTAATAGAACTGGGAAAGTGAACAAGAGATAAGCTTTCAGAAGCTGAAAACATTGCAGTAAATGCTCCAACACTTTAGACATCATCTAGTTCTGGCTATAGATGCTAGCACTAAAGCAGTCTAAGTGAACAAGACCAGTAGTGTTTAATACTCAAAGTTACCACAAATTGCAAATGTCATCATTCTGAAAAGCAGCGTGCAAATCTGGAGTTTAAATTTTTCACATAACACTTGAAAGAAAAGGTTGAGAAAGGAAAAGGAAGAAACACAGACTTCTAGTAGATGAAAGGAGAATGAAATAAGCAGGTGTGGAATCAAGCAGCCTTTTCTGGGCTAACTTGAACATCCACAACCATTTATTCTTCATACACCAGATGGACGAACCTACAGAAGAAACTGAAAGCACTTAAAGAAGACAAAAGAGTTCATACGGACACCCTTACTAATTCAAGGAAATGGCACAGAGCAATGTGTATCTGCAGTGGTGAATCACATACCTTGGTGTAATGTATCTCATTGAGAAATAGAAACAACTATAACAACTACACCCAAAAAAAAAATGATAAAAAATGCAATGAAGATTCAAAGACTTACAACATAATTACTACAATAATCAAACCGTTAGAGTCAAATATAAATCTCTTTTGAATGCATTGCTGAATGTTCAAATGTAATTTCAAATTTACCTTTTAGTCCAAAAAAGGGGGAAAAAATAGGATTTCATGTATTCTGTTTTAATGTGTAAAGTACAGACGTGTCGTTCGTACATGGATACAAGGAATCCAAGGCATTTATGTTTTGGTAATGTTTTGTTCACCATCCTTGTTGTCTGGCTCATTAACACAACAATAATACAAACAATAAGACTATATAATATGGATTAGCTTTAATCTTTAATCCAATAGCAGGTAATAGATAACATTTATAATTAATTTAATGATTTAATATGAAGACTATTTATAAAATAAAAAAAATATTATGCACATTTTATCTATTGTACATTACATTGTTACTTAAATCTCAGTTACTTTCACTATTAACAGGTTTTTATTTAATTTTACTAAAGTCAATATTATTTGAATAACAAAGATTTATGTCTTGTGGGCTTGTATTATTATTTTTTATCCATTAGATGCTTTGTTTGAATAAGACTTTGTTGCATTCCAGGAGTGTTGTGTATAACAACACATAACATCACATTAAAACGTAAAGGATGTGTGGTCATTTTACTGATTTGTCAGATGTTTGCTTTACATCAGAGCATTCAGCGTGAGACTCACGCAATTGACCCGATTCTCACGCTCTCACGCCACACCCCTATATTCTCACGCAGACTCGTGCAGCAGTGAGGGGAAAAAATCGCGCCGCATGATCTCGCAAACCAACGCGCAGAGAGACCAGACAGTCAGTGTAGTGAGTTTTTTGTGACAATTGTGAGGGAAATACACAATTTATTCCCATAAACTGTGTAGTCAGCCGTTCTTCCCCCCATCTGCACCGTGTGAACTGTGAACGCAGGCAGGTCAGTGAGTTACAGGGCGCTCCGTGTCTCCGTCCAGTTTAGACTAAAGTTGGTCGCATATTCACAGATTCGAGATTCCCGAGTCAATAACTCCTGAGCTAAACGCTTTTATTGCACAAATAACACCTATTTTTCACCGTAGTAATGTAGAGAGGCAGCTACAACCCAATTTTCCTCCAATATCATCTTGTAGTATCATCATCTATCATATTGTATTATCAGTGGTGACAGTACAGTGGCACATCAGTGATGTGTGAGCTGGTGACAGTACAGTGCATTACAGTGATGTTATTGACTGATTTTTTTGGTTTTCGCTTTTCGGGTTTTGCACTTTGCAGACGGTCCCTTGGAACCTGTCTCTCAAGCCGCCTTCACACTGCACACGACAAACGGACACGACTGTCGGATTTCGCCCCCTAGTGACAGTCGCACGGAATATGCAATATAATCGTGTAGACGTCAACATGGGAGAGAAGTTAATTCTCGCGGTCTCGGAAAACCCATTACTAGATGATCGTGAAAAAAATGTTCTCCATTAAGGCGCAACTCTTGCACTAAACGGTGATACTCACCGAGACTTTTTCTCCGAGTCAGGTGGTGTTTTATACACACTGATTTGCAATGTTTTCTTTGCATCTCCAGTAAAAGAGAGTAAAAGCAAGAGCCTGTATTCTCCCTCCATTTATCATGGTGAATGAAGGAATTAATTAATGAAGGAGTAAATACAAACAATCAATACAACACTAAATCCAGAAAGACCGTGAATAATTTTTGAGGAAACATGGACACAACATTAAAAATAATACAATATAAATATTAATAATTTATTACTTTTTTTTATCAATAACAATGTATTTAAAACAAAAAGATTGTTTTTGGTAAAGTTTAAAAATTACTAAAGTTAATTTTAATACTTTTCAATAATTCTTATCATCTCGCGCACACGAACCGGATAGGACAATTTTGTCCACCGCAGAGGAAAGCTGATATTGAGGAAAATTGGGTTGTAGCTGCCTCTCTACATTACTACGATAGAAAAGAGGTGTTATTTGTGTAAAAAGAGCTTTTAGCTCAGGAGTTATTGACTCGGGAAACTCGAATCTGTGAATATGCGGCCAAATTTACTTAAGTCCAGTTTAGGCTAGTAACTAATAGGCCTATGCTGTTATATAGAATTAAGTTAGCATTAGGAGAGTTGCTTGTTTTGCAGCACTGAGCAGTTATTTTACATACCTTTATCATAAAAAACAGTACAAAAGCATTTCCAGATGACAAATATCTGGACATGCCTAGTTAATGTTAATTATTGTTTTCTAAGAACAGAATGTCAAGTCAACAACATCCCAATCAATGATTAAGGCTGCAAAATCAGCAACCAGCACTTTAGAGCACATGTTAATCACATGTTAATCCTATTTCTGTAAAATGTTTGTGAAAATTAAATGTAATGTAAATCTCCCAAGAAATACTGTACAGATACCAAATACTTTGACAATCAATATATACTTAATACACTTCTGCTAATGCAAGGATTTTGTGTTTGTATTTTTTTCACACAAAGCCACGCCCCTCCATAAGCCCCTCCACATAACCAAAGCCCCGCCCCCAGAATCTCACTCTAAACTGAACTCAAAAGGTGGCAGCCCTGCATCAGTGTTTTTAAACAAAATAGAAGAATGTGCTTTACTTAAAACACTAGTGTAGAATGGAATTAACTCATCCAAGTGGGTTTCTCCCATTGTGGTCACAAAAGGAAAAATGAACACTGAATTTGACAGCCCAATAAGGCTTAATCAACCCTCATTTTAATGGTTCAGGTCTGTGTGGAAGTGGCTACAGGAGCCCCTTCATTCACACTGAGGACCATCACTTCTGGTAAGCATACTTTATGTATGTAGTATGTATGTATGTGTGTGTGTATGTGTGTATGTATGTATGTATGTATGTATGTATGTATGTATGTATATGTGTATGTATGTATGTGTGTATGTATGTATGTGTGTGTGTGTGTGTGTGTGTGTGTATGTATGTATGTATGTGTGTGTGTGTGTGTATGTATGTATGTATGTATGTATGTATGTATGTATGTATGTATGTATGTATGTATGTAGGTGTGTGTATGTGTGTGTATGTATGTATGTGTGTGTGTGTGTTTATGTATGTATGTATATGTGTATGTCTTATTTTCTGGCTTTATGATGATTCACATGCTTTATTTTTCATATTTTTTAATTAATGGCAATACTATTAAATTATCGATGATACTATTAATCCCCGAGGATCAATATTCGCTATACAAAGTATAGTTATAAAAAAAGTTAAATTATTAAATTTATATTAAATTATCTTATCATAATTATCTTAAATTATTTGGCCGTAAACGCGCAGTTGGCTTTTATTTTGATATCGAAAACGACTTTTTATTTCTGGCTTCAACACTAAATTTCCTCACTAACTTTGAACCAAAGGTTTTCTGGTCAAAATCTAATCCCAAACGCTTGGCTGCATGTGTATTAATTTGGACATTAACCCTTTTGTAAAACAGAGCTGTTCTTATGAACACCTTCATTTAGCGATTTGTTTGCAGCTGTTGTTTGTTGACTGTACGGGTTGCCAGGTTTAGCCGAATTCAAGGCTGTTTGCTTGTTAACACCAGATACAGACACCAGCTGTCTCACACAATGCTCTTTAAGTTTCCTCGGCCGTCCTTACTTATTAGTAAGTCTAACGTTTTTAAACAAACATTTAACTAAAGACTATTAACATATCGGTGTTTTTTTTTAGTTATAATCCTAAGGTTTTTTTTCTCGGAATACAGATTGTTTTCTGACCGGAAAAGCTGGGCTACATGACCGGTGTTTTCTTGGCGCAAGAAAGCGGTTCTGCAGCTCTGGGTGCACTTCCCATGAGCGCCCTACATCAGGTAATAGCTTCCGAAAACAACCGATAGGGGGCAGCACATACTGTCAAGTCAAGTAAAGAAGCTTTTATTGTCATTTCAACCATATATAGATGTTGCAGTACACAGTGACATGAGACAACGTTTCTCCAGGACCTGGTGCTACATAAAACAAAGACAGTGATAAGGACTTAGTAAGTTAGTCCTAGATACATAAAGTGCATCTGTGCAACCTGGTGCAAACAGTGCAGGAGAAAAATGACAGTGCAAACAAAAAAGACAATACACAAAAGACAAAAACAGCATCGACCAGTGTAAATATAACGGAATGAACACAGTATTATAGCAGCAGTTACATGAGGTAATTTTATGCAAAACAGCAATCAACTGAAATGTGAGACAGCATGTGCAAAGAGCACAAACAGTGTGCAAAACAGCATGTAAACAGTTTGATAAGATGGTGCTTTAGACATGGACGTGAATTGTGTAAAATTCCACATTTGATTTTAAACTAGGCTGTAAATTTAGTCCTAGTCCTGTCAGCAAAAACAGGAATCTGAGGTTGCAGTAGACACAGTTTTACCCAAACTTGACACGTTCGTAAAAGACCAGGTGACATTTGTCAAATCATCAGCTGTCCAGTCTCTGGATATGAGCAACTTCAAATAGTCTGAAATAGTCAAACCACTCTGGCACCAACAGCCTTCACGCAGTCCAATTCACTGAGGTCACTTTTTCCCTTTACTAATGTTTTAGAATAATTGAACCCCTTGACCTTTTTCTTAGCGTTGCTGACACATAATTGGCTGATTGGATAACTACATGAATGTGTGTGCATAAGTGTTTCTAAAATTTAGACAGTGTGTGTACACTTACAATTATGGCTAACTGCAAAATCTGTAAGAAGTAGAAATTGTTCCTGAGGATCACTGTCCTAAACTAAACTTTACTGTCAGTCATGGACTGGGTAAAATTTTTGCCAGACAGAATTTTTTACCTTGGTAAAATGGTGAACTAAAACATTTACTTACACTGATGAAATAATAATGGTGCTACAGTATCGTACTGAATGTACAGTTTTTAGCTCACTAAATGAAATAATAGGGGGGCACGGTGGCTTAGTGGTTAGCAGGTTCGCCTCACACCTCCAGGGTCGGGGTTCGATTCCCGCCTCCACCTTGTGTGTGTGGAGTTTGCATGTTCTCCCCGTGCCTCGGGGGTTTCCTCCGGGTACTCCGGTTTCCTCCCCCGGTCCAAAGACATGCATGGTAGGTTGATTGGCATCTCTGGAAAATTGTCCCTAGTGTGTGTGATTGCGTGAGTGAATGAGTGTGTGTGTGTGTGCCCTGCGATGGGTTGGCACTCCGTCCAGGGTGTATCCTGCCTTGATGCCCGATGACGCCTGAGATTGTGAGATTACCTCCCCGTGACCCATGGTAGTTCGGATAAGCGGTAGAAGATGAATGAATGAATAAATGAAATAATTACTTGTCTTTAATCTCTGTGACTTTAGGTCAGACAGTGGTTATTGAAAGGCAAGGTCCAGTGCTTACTGTGGGGATTAACAGGCCAGAGGTGCGTAATGCTGTGAACCAAGAGACATCCCAGCGGTTATTTGAAGAGTTTTCAGCCTTCGAACAGGATGACACCTTGAGTGTAGCTGTGCTACATGGAATAGGTCAATATTGTTCACCTGAAATTGCTTAGTTAATAAACACATAATGATATTGATTAACACTAATATTGATTAATCACCAATATTGTTATTGTAAAAATCTAGTAAACATGAACATTGATATTTCTTTCTTTTTTGTGTTAATTCTTATTTAATATCCTTTCCCCCCTTTTTTTCTGTATTTGTGGACTTTTTTAGGAGGAAATTTTTGTGCTGGTTATGATCTTAAAGAACTCTCCCAGCATTTCAGTTCCATCAGACTGGAGCAAAATGTAACCCAAGGTCCTGCACCAATGGTAAGGGGAGAAAAAGCTGAAAAGCACACTTGATAAAAGTAGCTTAAAAGTGACGGAGTAACAAATGAAATACATGCACTGTCCACTTTATTGCAATAACTACATTATTGCACTTGTTTAATGATCAGTGCATACATTACTGTACATTACATTACATTGCATCAGTGCAATGTAAACATTATGTAGGTACAGGTTAATGTTCACATCAATCATCAAAATGAAAAAAAAAGGATGAACTTTGTGATTTTTGTCATGATTGTGGCTTCAATAGTAACACTATCCAGTTCATCCAGCCCATGGTTTGCTGTGTTGTGCATTCGAGTTACTGTAGACTTCCCGTCAACTCAAACCAGCCTGGTCAATCTCTTATGATCGCTTTTCATCAAGAAGGTGTGCCAAACCCTCTGATCACTGCATGTAAACTTCAGAGACTGGTGTGAGAATCCGAGGAGATCAGTAGTTAATATACTCAAACCACAAAATCTGGTACAATCACAACAACCATGCCATGATTATGCCAAGTCAGAGAGAACATAAATGTTCCTCATTCTGAAGTCTGATATGAAAATTAACTGAAGCTTTTAATCAGTAATGATTTTTGATGCATTCCGCTGCTGCTACATGATTGGCTGGTTAGATAACTGCATGAATGTGCAGTTCCAAGTGATATATATATTCCAAATAAAGTTGATGATGAGTGTATGTTATGTATTGTTGCAAATTCTATCTTACACACTTACAGACATGAATATATGTTGCACAGTTACAGACAAAATGAGCACATGTTGATTACATCTGCCATTAATTCTAACAGCGATGTAAAGCTATCCATATTTACCCATATACTGTATTTACTGTGGGGGGCACGGTGGCTTAGTGGTTAGCACGTTCGCCTCACACCTCCAGGGTCGGGGTTCGATTCCCGCCTCCACCTTGTGTGTGTGGAGTTTGCATGTTCTCCCCGTGCCTCGGGGGTTTCCTCCGGGTACTCCGGTTTCCTCCCCCGGTCCAAAGACATGCATGGTAGGTTAATTGGCATCTCTGGAAAATTGTCCCTAGTGTGTGATTGCGTGAGTGAATGAGTGTGTGTGTGTGTGTGTGTGCCCTGCGATGGGTTGGCACTCCGTCCAGGGTGTATCCTGCCTTGATGCCCAATGACGCCTGAGATAGGCACAGGCTCCCCGTGACCCGAGGTAGTTCGGATAAGCGGTAGAAAATGAATGTATTTACTGTTTGAATCATTTTTTTAATAGGTTTGTCTACTTTGTTTGCTTGAAGGGTCCCTCTCGCCTGAGATTATCAAAGCCATTGATTGCAGCAGTGAGTGGTTATGCTGTGGCAGGGGGGTTGGAATTGGCCCTGTTAGCTGATCTCCGGATTGTGGAAACCAGTGCCATTTTCGGGGTTTTCTGCCGCAGATTTGGTAAAATACTCTTGGCTTGATTTTTTTTTTCCACTTTATAACTGTTAGGAAAAGAAGTAGTCAGTTTTCACAAAGAATTATGATACTGGATGCTTCTTAGTCACAGGATTTGGATTCTGACATTTCTGATTAAGAAGCAGGGAATTATTCAGTATTTATCCAACCGTGCTTGTATTTAATATAACCTCATTAGGACGTTTCACTGTTTGTCACTCCAGTTCTACGTCTGTTTTTTTCATTTAAAAATTCCAATTTTAGGAGTCACACTGAAACTTGGATGCATATTGAGTAAAAGTTTGAAAGCCCAGTATCAGAGGAAGATGAAAAGGATGAAGGGAAGCCAGTTTGACCAGATAAACCTTTATTGGAAATATACAATCATTGTGAGGATGAAGGATGAAGATGAATTCCATTTTGAATCTGGTTTCTCTTAAGGTTTATTCCTCATATCACCTCAGGGAGTCAAGTCTGCTCATTAGAGATAAATATCAATTTAATTTTAAAAGTGTTGTACAAATAAAATTAAATTTATTTGAATTAAAGGTATGCAGGTAATCCTCCACATCTTTGAATATGATCATTTTGGCAAGAAGTTGCTGAGCATCTCGGCACAGATTGAGAAGAGTCGTGGCTGTGGCCACAATACAGCCTGCAGAGGCCTAGTCATGGTGATTAATTATTAATTAATTATAAATAATTATAACTGTAAATTATTTGTGTGAGAGATAAGTGGAAGGAGAAAGCATAGAATGCTGTCTCTAGGGGCTCTCAGTGCATTGCAATGGGAAAGGGTGTTCATACGCTTTTATTATAATGATTCATTTCTTGATGAAGAAGGAATTACTTTTGGATTTATTTCTTTTTTTACTCTTTGCTTAGTCAAATTTTTTCTTCAAGAAAAACATGTGGCAAAAGCAGAGAAATCATCCCTCACCGCGAAAGAGTGAATAATGACCAAACATTTACCACAATTTCTGTTTCTGGGTTGGTAGAGAGTGACCAATCATAGTTGTGGGAACATGCATCATATTCCCACCTCTAAGGTCTCAAATTTCAACTTAAAATGTGCGCAGGAGCCCTGTGAGTGTGCAAGGGAATGTAAAGCACAAGCATGTCACTACTGAGTGTTCTGCTGCTCCATGTTCACAAATAGTTGTTTGCTCACAAATCTAAACAGCTTGCACTCTCAATATCTAAGCTCAGAAAAACTCAGATAGGCTACTCTCATGTTCTCTATTAATTATATTGTTTGAACTTTACATCTTGTCCTTTGCTTCTTTTGATTTCAATCCAGAATCAGCAAAATGACTACCTAAACTTTCCTATGTTCTTAGCAAACATTCGTTTACATTGGATCTTTCAGCTGTTTCTTTCATTTGACTTATGCTACAAATATTTCAAATCTCTTACTTACAAATCTCTTCTCTACTAAGACCAGAATGAGTAAATTAATTGAAAACTATTATTTTCAAATTCAAATGATTTGATTGTTGTAAATAACTGAATGCATGATTGGAAAATGCATGATTGGATAAACCACAAAAGAAGATCTGATACAGATGCCATGATGGTTCATGTTTAAAAAAAAAATCACATGTTTATTCTGCTGCATTATTTTTAATCATATTTGATTATCATAAGGCATATTTTCAATCTAGTGATGCATACTTAAATTAAATCAGTTATGAATTTAGGAATCCTTAATTAAATCGCGTGTTATGTTTAACATGTTAAAGCTCCGCATTATTTTTATGTATGTTTAAAATACGTGTTTCATGGTTTCCACTAGGATTTTTACTTGCCGTACCGGTGTCTGGAAATCATTTATTTTACCAGACAAATCTAAAACTTACCTGTCATGTTTCATTAAGAGTCTAAAATGCAAATATAATACAGCTACACCTAGGGTGATGAAAGAATGCCATTGACCTCATTTATTGAACAGTAACAACAGAGCAAACCTCAATATAAGCAGCTCAATCATAGCCTAATAAGAAATATCTGTTAACTGTAACATCTGTTTAAAAAAAAACTTACTGTATATGGCATAACTGTTCACCGTTTCGACAGTTTCACATTTAAGACGTGAAATTTTCTGTAACTTGGGGTTTAAAGTTTGCTCTCGGTTTCTGGATTATGTGGGACTTTTTCATGAGGCAAAGTTAGATGTATCAGGTGGCTTACTGCCATGTTTAAAGAAAACATAGCTAGCTATGTGAAGCTATGGCACAAAAACACTGTCAGACTCTAAACTTCCTGTTGTCTTTCCACCTGTCTAGGTGTCCCACTCATTGATGGTGGAACGGTGCGACTGCCACAGCTAATTGGTTTGTCTCGAGCTCTAGACCTTATTTTGACTGGAAGACCTGTAGGATCTCAAGAGGCACTAGCATTTGGACTAGCAAACAGAGTGGTACCAGATGGACAAGGTACATATACATATATACACAGTATAGTGTTCGAATCTGGCACTGGTGGTTAAAATATCATATAAAACTATTTAAACTGCATGTATATCTATTTTTTAAACAGCATTGAGACTAAATCAGTTTTTTACTGTTTGTATTATTTGCCACACTAACCACTCAAGTAAACACTGGTCTAAAAATGGAACAAAATGCTTGCTTTCCTGGGAAAGCAGAAAAAGTAACTAAAAAAATACATGTCCCTTTCTCTCTTCTTTGCTGTTATTGGCTCAAAGATCATCATCCATAATTTTACAACTTTATAACTTTCAGAACGTGTTCTGTCCTTCATTTTACAGTGTAAAGGGTATGAGTACTGTGAAGAAAGCATTAATGTGAAGAGTACACCACCACCAGTCTGTTACACACAGATATGAAACGGTTATTCACACTTGTCATATTAAAGTATCTGTAGTATATTTTTAATAAGATTTATAATAAATCATATTATATTAATAATGAAATCTTTCTTTAAATATTCTACCAAAAAGAGTTTATACTACATTTTTATATTCATTAGTGGATGTATTCCTTAGTTCGAATACAGGATATGTTGCCTTTAGTAGGTGTCAGTTCATACCTAAGATATGGTAACTTGGACAAATACAAATGTGTTGATATAAAGTGGCTAAATTTATTTATATTGACCGTACAGTGTACATAATATTCATAGATCATTAATGATGCTCAAATCTCTCTCTCTCTCTCTCTCTCTGTCAACCCGATGTTTCTGTCACTTTTTTTCTGTGTCAGCCTTACAGGTAGCTGTGGAGCTTGCTGAGCAGATAAGCTCCTTTCCTCAGCTCTGTCTCCGTGCTGATCGTAACTCTGCCTATCATGCATCTTTTGACTCCAGCTCGTTCACCCAGGCCATGCAATATGAGACAGACAATGGCCTGCCAGTACTCACAGCTGAAGCTGTCCCTGGGGCAACCAGCTTCAGCTCTGGCACTGGAAGAGGTGGAACATTCTCTTGAAAGACCTGATAAATGTTTTTTTCCCTCCAATAACAATGTGCTAGTAATTAGTCATGTTTTGTAGTATTGCATTTGAGAGAAAAGTGTGTGTGTGTGTATGATAAATGAATCTATGAATAACAAATGTAGAGCATAAACTCACTGGTCACCCTATTTTGATCACCTGTTGATCTGCCAGTTATATGGCAGCAGCACGATGACGTCATTGATCATGCAATCTGTGTTTAAGAGCCTCAATGTTTATTGAATTGGCAGAACACATTATGGTTTATACTTTTTGGCAACCATAAAATTTATTTAGTAACACTTGTTTGTTTATGGTAAATGAATATTGAAAACATAAAAAAAAATAAACTTTTAATGGAATTTGCTGTAAAACAGCTAAATCAAACATATTTACAGTAAGCTGCTCTAACAAACTGTAAATCTATTTACAGTTTACCTCAGTGATAAACACTGTATACCTGTATATTACAGTATTCTATTGCACAGTTCATCTTTACAGTAAATCATCTGCAGCTGTAGTTTCCAGAATTTCATTGCAACATAATGCAGTAGACAAAGCATTACAGTTGGTTGTCATTGATTTTACAGTTCAACAATTTACAAAGAAATTAACAAATAAAGTTCATTGTAAACTAAAGTTTAGAGTATCATTGACAGCTCAGTGCCATTCAGTGTATGAAGTACACCTTTACATGCTGTACACTCCCTGCTGACTCCTGAGTTTGGTCCTTTACCACCTCACACTGATGACATGTATCTATTTATTGTTTTCCTGATATAGTTCTTGAGACTTACTATATTCCTTTTCAGATTGTACAGGTGGCTGAACCCTTTGCCTTCATTGGAGCATGCACATTAGCAAGACCGACAATGTACACTGACTTCTGTTATGCATTTAGCTTTGTACATGATTTCAGTGCAATTTGATGTGCTCTGTATACTGTATTGCACGTCCATATCACATACATTCCTAGACTCTGATTTAGTGCATGTGTGACCCAAAAAAACTCGCTATAGTAAAAGTGAAAGCACAAAGCACTGGTGATGGAAATGCATTAGCTTATGCAGTGAAACCAAAGAGGGCACTTGTTTTCCTTTTTTCCAACGTTTTCTGTTACCATCTGATATTGACAGTATGTTTCTCTATTCCCACACAACACCTACAGATTTTTGGGTGTTAAACCAGTATAAGCCTCATCCCACCACTAGCATTTTACAAACACCAGCTGGCCATTTGCACTCCTTTTATCTTATGAGACAATTTCATGGTATTTCACATGTCTTCAGGACATTACATAAAACTTATACCATATTTGTAAAATTTTTTTTTTTTTGCATAAACAAAGATAGACATAAAATACCATTAAATATTTGCTTGAGAATTTTTCTGATTAATTTTATTTTAATTATAAAATCTTATATTTTCACTGCATTTTTTCTACATATTATGTAGATATTACATATTATTAATATTACTACATATTTCTACATAAAATGAAAGTTTATGTAATGTTTCTTGATTTAGGGTAATTCAAGGTATCTACTTCAGTGATGTACTATTTTGGATTTTGACAGTTTTTACTGTAATTTCTACAAACATTTATCACAGCCCACAGTGCCTAGAACTTTGCCAGAACACACATTTTTTAAGCTTTGCTTTTGGTTATCGAGCAAAATTTTCTTTAATGAAGGAGTACAATGTTTTTGTTGCTTTTTTCTCAAAAAGAACAGAGGTAAAATGTTATAATGATTGTAAGGTGAAGGGTAACAATTTAATCTAATTTAATAATAAAATTAGAATAATATAATGAAATAATAATGATAATAATAATAATATGTCAAAAAAATTATTAACTTTTAGTTTAACTTGTACAAAATAAGTAACATAAATAAGAACACAAAGCAAAGATTGCTTATTCATATATTTCTTTATGTTAATTAGTTTAAGCATACATCCTTTCATTGCATTACCCACCTCTCTTAGGACACAAGCCATAGTACTTGGCAGATGCTGTCACAAGGTACTGGGTAAGTAGGCCTATAATCTGGATCCTACTGCACCTTCTCTTATTTAAGTAGACAAAATACAGCAAGGGTGTGTGTAACTGATTTACAACTGACTATAGCCAACTTCTGAGACAAGTCAACATTAGATTTCAACCAATTTGCCTCCAATTACAAATTAATCCATTGATTTCAGTATGCTTTCTGACTTAACACCCCCCCTAATGGGAATCCAAAAATCCAAAGTTTCCAACTCGAAATTACGACTTTGTTGTGGTGTCCATTAGTGATGCGCGGGTCGGGTTTTTTTCCAAACCGCGGGTCCCGCTTTTATGAAATTATTGGCCCGCCCCAGCCCGCCCCGCGCCACTGTTTTTATTTTTACAACCCGTCCCGCCCCGCACCCGCGACCATTAAATAGACGCATTGTAATGTAAATGAAAGCAGGTTTTATTTCACTATAGAAAGCAGCATGGTCATATTAACACCAAAATATAAACATTTTCGACATTTACAAAGCATCGTTTGTAATTATCTCTATAGAAGACCTATGAATAGGTCTGACAAATTACAGTAGCCTATTTTAAAACAGAAAAAGGCTCAAACAAAATCTCTTTCAGATTTTTATAGACATACAGTTTACAGCCTATGCTACATAAACATTGAACTTTTGTTTTATTTAACACACGGAAATGTTCATTTAGCGTTTTTACGTTCACTGTGCAAAAAAAGAATTGCATCCACTGTACCCGGATTTAATCTATTTCGCCTAGCCTCGAGCACCCGGCCAGCACAGCTGAATGTGCGCTCGCTTGATGCGCTTGTGGCTGGGATACAGAGAATCATTTTTGAGACTTTGGCAAGCACGGGAAAGGCGGTTGACTGCGACTGCCAGAAGCTTAGAATGTCCTCTCCGTCCCAGAAGAACTGACCCTCAATGTAGCGCTGAACCTCGTCTCTCTCGGCAAATTCTTCACTTCCATCCTCCCATTCACTAAACTCATCTCTTTTTCTTTTGACTCTCTCGGCTTCGTCAACTAAAAAGTAAAATATAACAATATTTAATATTTTACACATATGCCTACATTAGACCACTGTAGCTATAACGTAAGACCCAAGCCTATAGCCCTATTCGCTGGTGCTACTCACCTCGAGGCGTTGCCTCTGGCTCCGTCGCCGGGACACTTGCTGGAGGTGTTAGCATACAGTTAAATTCCCTGACAAGTCTTCTGGCCTGGTCGTACACGGCGTTTCTTTCCTCCGCTTGAAACATCTTCAGGGACTTAAAACGGGGACAAAAAAACGTTCCAAGCTTGTGGGTGACGCTGATGGACATTTTCTCGTTTAGCAGCTGCGTTGCCAGTGCCCGAATATAAACCATGTACTCCGGATCACCGTATTGGGGCTCGCAGTGTTTCTTCAGTTTAAAAAACCAAAGCACGACCAGTTGAATAGTTGGATACTTTTCACCCTCCATCTCTTCACTCGCAGTTTTAAAAGGCAACAAAAACTCAGTAACTGTGTTCAACACATCCAGCTGAATGCCATCAATTCTGTGGAGCTGATCTTTCTCCTTCAAGGCCTGTTGGATTTCACGGTACTGTTTACTGACTGACTGCATCATCGCAACTTTACTATTCCATCGGGTTTCGCATTCCTGCGCCACAGTGTGTGGGAGCTGTACCACAGTCTCGGATTTTTTCAGGTATCTCACGAGGCTTTTGCACTTCTCAATGGTATCACTCACGTCACGCATGTATGTTGGTGTGTTCTCTTTTATATCAAACGTGTGTTTGAGAACGATGTTAATGACATGGGCTGTGCAGGGCATCCACTTGTAGCTGCGAAGAGCAGCTTTTATGTTTGCGCCCTGGTCAGTTACAAACATTACTTTTGATAAGCGAGCAGGGTCAATACCAAAGTCATGCAGCTCCTTAATGATTTGGTCGTGGATGTTGTGCGCTGTCTTTTTGAGAGTAGAATCAAATTCAGCTGTGGTTATGACACGGCTCTCCAATTTCCAGTCGTCATTAATGAAGTGACCAGTAAACGCCGTGTATGCCCGTTTGTTGAACTCATCAGTCCACATGTCAGTGGTAATAGCTATGCCATAATCCAGAGCTTTACTTATGCTCTTTGAGAGGATTTCTTTTTTTTCTGTCGTGGTTGCTTTGGCTCTGTCGCAAACAGTTTGTCTGTGAGGGAGTACACTGCTGGCATCCACACGTCCGTAACGTGAACCAATGTTAATTAGACACTGGGCTACGGTATGAAATCCATCTCCAGATACTATGTCGAAGGGCCGCAGATCTTGACAGCACAATTCAACACAAGCGTCTGTAACCTCGGACTTGACATGTGCTGGTACTTTACTTTTGAGAAAAGCGGTAATATTTTGAGACGTGTCGTCCTTTTTCTTAGACCCTTCACAAATATGCCTTGACATGCTGGAAGTACCCGTTTTGTGGCTCTCGTGTTTGTATATTTTTTCACACGAGTTGCACTTAACGTAGCCGATACTGCTGTTGTCTCCTGCTGCAACAATTTCTGAGAACCGTTCCCAAACATTAGATTTTGCAGATTTACCTTCTTTTCTTCGGATTTTGTAAATTCCCGACCTTAATTTCACGCGCACTTCGTCTTCCATTTTAATTATCTCTTTTATTGTGGCTGTGGCGGGAGCTGATTGGCGCTTTCATGACGCGAAGCCAAAGATTTGGGGTCATCACGCAAGTTACGTTGCTACGTAGGTGTAACCTTATCAAAGAATCACATAAAATATAAAAATATATATTCCAAAATATTTTTTTTATATTTTGCTTTTAATGACCCGCCCCAACCCGCCCCGCAGTAAAGTGACAATTTTTTTACCCGCCCCAACCCGACCCGCGGGTCACCCGCGGGACCCGCGGGTTATGAGACGACCCGCGCATCACTAGTGTCCATATGTGTTCAGCTCGTAAATACGATCTTCCTGACATGAAGGCAGTAAGCTTATAATTTAGGGTCCTATAACTCCACCTCTCCATCTCTCATCCTGGGCGGTACAGCAGCAGCCCTTACGTTGGGTTTTTCCACTTTACGCACTCCAAGACCGAAAATGATGGGAATTAAAGTCTGTATCTGTTATGTTAATATTTTTTTAACCTTCTTTTGGTGTTTTGAGTTTTGTCAGCATTAATGTCAGCTTGAAGAACGTCTCCATCAGGTGTCCCATATTTTCATGAAGTCACCTCTATTTATTTGTTTATTTATTTTCTAAGCCAGCCATCGCGCTTTGGATTTAATGGATTGATTTTTTTAATAAGGACTCTTTCCGTTCATTGTATTCTACTGGATGGTACCAGAAGTTTGGAAAGTCCACAGTTGCTCATTTATCACGACAAACTGGATCTAAAATGAAAAGCCACAGGTTTGTATTTGCTGTGTTTTGTTGGAGTTCCTGTTGTGTGTTCCTTGGTGCCGGTAGCAGTTATTTGTTTGACAGCACCAGCGAACTACATTCGAGATCCGCACATCGGCGTTTACGCACTCAGGAAAAGAGAGAGATGCAGAAAGAAATTCTGTCCATCCTGGGACTGGCGCACAGACCCAGACCGCATCTGTGGAATGCCAAGTACAACTCTGCACCCCTTTTCATGCTGGACCTCTACAATGCAATTAACCTGGAAGAGAAAAGCAAAGTTGACGGGATTTTGGACCCTTATAAGCCATTGTTCACAACTCAAGAGCCCCATTTAGCCACAATTCAAGACAACGTGTACCTAAATGAAGCTGACATGGTGATGAGCTTTGTGAATTTAGGTAAGCGCAAATTTCCTCTTGTTTTCTGCCATGTTTTGAAGTGTTATAATGGGGCAATCTGGATCCAGGGGTACTCTAGGATGCGCCTACTGTGTTTGCGTCGTAACTGCAAATGTTCAACATTTACATTTCCTTATCCAGAGCGACTTACATCTTATCTCAGTTATACAGTTGAGCAATTGAAGGTTAAGAGCCTTGCTTAGGGGCCCAGGAGTGGTAGCTTGTTGGCCCTGGGATTCGAACCTTCCGTTTAGTAGTCCAACACCTTAACCACTGAGCTCTCACGTGCCTGTGAAGGTACTTAGACACTATATACTACTGCACTCATTCACCACCTGTAGCTAAAAATGTAAACAAGAGGTTACACATCATTTATAATGAAAACATGTTGAAGTCTACTGTCTAATCTTCTTCAATTAATACAGCCAGGAAATATTTTGTCTGTTTTATTACGTGTTTTACTATATTCTGGTGTTCTTGGTAGTTCAGGTGTTTGCCAAACACTATGACAAAGCTTTTCAACAATGTGGCTTATGGTCCTTTCCAAAAGTACCGTAATGGCAAGGCCAATTTATTTGTCTTGATTATTCATGTTTTATTTGATAATTCCTTGTTTTTCCTTGTTTGTTGCACTGAAGATATTTTGGATTTATAGCCAAAGATGACTATGAGATGTAAGATCAGATTGCAGCTACACTTACTATCTGTTTCCAGATGTGTTAAACAACTTAGAGCATGGCACCTATGGCAACAGGTCACATTTTATTAGGAAAACAAAATTTTAATTTGTATTCCCATCCTTTGTCCGGTGCTTTCTCCTTTTCTGAATCTCCAGGCTTGTACCACAGATTAGCTTAGTTGATGCTTGTTTAAATTTCCTCTTCAGGAGATTGTAGTCAATTTGGTAACGGTGTGCTAATCGATTTAACCAGACTACAACCTTATTACACCTTCCAATACACATTTTCCCTTAAGTAGTCTATAGCTATATTTGCACTGTGATTTGGATAATGAAGTTTTAACAGATTAGACTGGATGCATCTGTGTAAATTGTCAGGCAGAATGTTTCTGTAAAATTCTGAATTCATTGTGCTGGCTCCCATCATGATTTATACTGTATAGAATATTTATAAAATGTATAAATGTAAAATTACTTAGCCCATTCCAAAAACAGCAGGGAAAGCCCATGCAATAACACTACTTCTATAGTGCTTTACTATGTCTCAGATAAATGAGCAGACCCATTCTTTTTCTACACATTGCCATTTCTATCACTGTGGTAGATTAAACTTGAACTGAAGTTTTGGGATTTTATTTACAGCTGTAACAGTGTTTCTGTTACTGTTGTTTATTCTTGGCCAACATTTTGGTTGTTAGTACAGTGGTTTCTTCCTTGGTATGTCCAGTGCAATGTTCACGGTGGCAATATAGGGCAATATGAAATGGAGGAATTTGACAGTTTATTGTAGCCAGAGTTTGCAAAGTGATGATGAGTTAACACAGTTTAAGATGGCAAAAGTGTAAGGCATGAATGTATAAAAAATTATATAAGTTAAATATCAACTAGAAATATTTCCTACAAATCCTAACATTTGTTGTTACCATCATCTGCCAGCTAAATAGGTCTAAAAAAATAAATCTCTATATTCTAGCCTGTGGTTTGTGGGATCAAAATACTGTAGCAAACTTAAGCAGTGTACTTAGGCCTGTGTACCCATCCTGAAAAAGTCATTCAGAATCTATGTAATGCGTCAGGTGACTAGATTTGTGCCGATCTACCC